>NC_088354.1:18105000-18342500 GCF_036884655.1 Musa acuminata AAA Group
GCCTATAGGGACTTAGCTACCTAAAACCAAGCGTCGGTTAGAATGAAGGTGGACTCGAAGGAATGCCAGAATGCCGTAAAGGTGGATCTGCTGATCACGAAGAAAGAGATACAGATGTGAGTCGACGAATAATAGGGCCATGGGCATGGCAGCATTATGGTATCGTAGAAGCGGGACTTTCGTAGAGTCATTGATCCCTTGCTCTCATGAAGGAAGAGCACATGATCGTGAAAGGGGCCAAGGAGGTGGAGAATATAGAAACAAACTCTAAGTACTAAGACATGACTAAACGGTAGAGGCCAAGAAACTTCGTTAGACCAGTGTCAACGGGTTTCTCATCAAAATAGTTAAAAATAGAGGACTTTGGGTTAATGCAAGAGTGCTTGACTAAGGAACAAAGTAGGCAATACACGATGCTATATTTTTTTCTACTCAAAGGAGTAGGCGGTAGAAATGATGGAGAAGATGATACAATCTTAGAGATAACTAAAACTATTAGAGACTTGCTCCAATTTGAGGTGAACTTTTGCTCTTTTGGGGTAAAACTTTTTGTATTCTAGAAATTTGATAGTAATGAGAAGACAAATCACAATAGCTAACTTAATGTAAGGAGTGTAAATACTTCGGGTATTTTAGAAGTATGAGCAAAGAGTAGGTAATGGCTAGTAACCAGATTAATGTATGTAGTATAACTCTTGAGGAGATAAGTAAAATCGAGTAGCTTTTGCCTTCTTAACTCTTAAAGAGAATTGATGAAACTAAATACATCAGTTCTCGTATTTAACCAATAGTGGAGCTCTACATATATTTAGAAAATAGAAGATAATAATTGTCAAATCCTTACCAATGCAAATCGATGCTATCGATAGTAGATTATCTATTTCATTCACCAACAGAATGTCAATAAAAAACAAAAGTGATATGAACCTACTTAGAGATGACAACTAAGTAAAAGAAAAATTGATGGGTAAATTTTACAGAGGAAAAACTTAAAAAACTTAGAGGTGATGCTCGTTAAAACTCCAATAAATATTTATCAAGTTCAAGCTGTGTGAGATGTTTGAGAGACTAACATATAACAATGAAGGTATTTTCCTTCATCTAAAGGATCTGTAGAAACCAATAAAGATCGACACAACTTGATCGACCTCATATCAAAGTTAGAGTCATTAGCGAGTTGAAGTAGTATAGTAGATCAAAGTTTGACTACTCAACAATAATGATGAATAGCAACTAGGAGCCAAGAGACGCATTGTAACTGAAGTAGAAGATTGAAGATTCAGCAAAGACAAGGAGACGTAGCGTCCGCAAAAGCTTTAACAAGGACGATAAAAGAATAAGTGAGTGATAATGTCACGAACAAAGTTGTAAATAAGGTGTTCGATATAATGCTCTTATATGTCCATGTCTTTCGGTTTTGTTCATATTTACACAGCATATAGAGGGCTTGTAGCAGGTTTGACAACCCCATTTTGATTGGCTTTTGTGGTCGTTTCAAGCTTGTAAGCACAAGCTATATGTAGTCATTACACATAGGTAAAACTACACATAAACAAATCATCTAAGTAGTCATTTTGAGGGTTTTGCTAACTTTGTAGAGTGGTACGAAGAGTCAATCAACACAACACTAAGGAGTTATACGGGTGGTACATGACTGGATAAGGCTTTAGGATAATGTCTAGGGTTTGTTCATTATCTTGTTCCACAACAATGTCATATAGGCAATTATGAGGACTTTTAATCGTGACGAACCATCTTGGACTCTTTGTTACATAATTATTAAGAGTTTGTGAAGTCTATATTGATAATTTGCTAAAATGATTACTTATGGATCCCGAGTTAAATATTTTTTCTAATTTTTTTTATTTTTAAAGTATCCTTAGAAATTTTGAAGAGATTAATCTCACATAATGATACTGTAGGATTTAGATAAAACTGTAATAATAGACTAATTCTTTCGACGCATTATCATGACTGTCCTGACCTGCACCTGCAATGAGAATTATATTCTTGTCATATTGTTGATATTATCATACTGTAATTCTCATATTTATTTATCACAGTGGTAATAGACTGGTTGTACTGAGTCTTCTCCCTCGTTTTTTAGATACAAAAGTTCGTGTAACCAATCTCTAATGGTCTTGACATGACTGGGAGACATCTTTTTTTCAGATTATGATCGAAGCTATATATTTTGCAAGTCAGAACCACGTGGGAACCATTTGATATGGTCATTGGAGTATTTAAATGATGATGATGATGATTATTATTATTATTATTATTACTACTAAATAAAGTTATTCTTATTATTGATAAGAAATTCTTATTATTGAAATGGCAACTGTATCAAATGGAAACGGAATAATAGGTGAATTTTTTTTCTCTAGCAAGTAATAGGTAAATTTTAATCTCGAAATAGTAAGTAATCGGTAACCTCTTGTCTTCTCATGATATTGCATCCGGTTGTAGATTGGTCGATTATTATCTTCAGCTTATAACAACGATGACTATCTTTATAGAATATTTGGTTCCCAAAAATAAAAAACTTGAATGCTTTTGAACTTGTATGGATCTCAATTAAGAGATCGAAATCCGTTTTAAGTAGGTCGGATAATTCGAAGATAAAACAAAATTCGGCATGCTGCTATATTATTATAATCTTTAATATAACGGGTCACATTTTGTCATGTGGACATTCAGTGTTATATTGATTATAACTGCCACATAGATCGAGTAAAACAACCCGACACGAACTATATATCGGGCCACCAAACAGTAAGCTTGTTCTATAAACGAGCGTAGATCTCTCCTTCCTCGCTTCTCTTCGAGCGATCCCCATCTCGATCCATCCATCCTTCGATGGCGGGGCTTTCTCTTCGCTGCGGGGACTGCGGAGCCCTCCTCAAGAGCGTGGAGGAGGCGCAGGAGCACGCGGAGCTCACCAAACACTCCAACTTCTCCGAATCCACCGAAGCGGTCCTCAATCTAGTTTGCGCCACCTGCGGCAAGCCCTGCCGGTCGAGAACTGTACGGATTCCCTCCAAATCTTCGATTCTTCTTCCTTCTTGCTTGATTGAATTAGCTTTTATTTCACCTGTTTTCGCGCTGTGGAGAAAGCTGTTAACTTGGTGTCGTTTGGGGTTCGAAGGAGACCGATTTGCACACCAAGCGCACCGGACATGCAGATTTCGATGACAGGACTTTGGAGGCTGCGAAGCCCATCGAGTTGGAGGCCGCCCCGAAGGCTGCTGCGGCATCGGGGGAGAGCGCCGGTGACGAGAGCAGCCAGCCTGAAGGTGATTATCGATTTTTTTTTCCCTGAGTTTCAGTTCGATGGATTTTGTTGGAACTTCGTTGAATTTTAACTTCAGAATAAGTTCCTTGCCTTCTTTATGAAATCTGATTATAAGTCATACTTGACTCCGGGTTATGATCAGGGGATGTCTTGTTGTCTGTTGTGGTTCTGTGTATTCACATTTAGATATTTTTTTGTTCCATATAACCGAGATGGGCTTGTGCGGCTTTTTAGCTGGCACAAAGTAATAGTTATGCAAAGCTAATCACCCTGGACCTGTTTATGATTTTGGTAAGACCCTAAAGTCTTATCGTAAAAGAAGGAAGAGAAAGGGATGATTGCTTTGAGGTGATTGGCCTCCTTGATCACTTTGAGGGGATCGGCCTCCTAGGGCTTGTTAAAAGACTGAATAGTATTTTTCATATATAACCGAAAAAAAGCAGTTACATCCTTATTTATAGATTTTTGACTTCAACAGACTTAATAAATGTGCAGAAAATAAAAGATAAGCACAGAAAATAAAAGAAAAATAAAAGGATCCTAACAATTCCACCCTCTTCAATTCAGCCTTGTCCTCAAGGCTGAGCAGCATCAAATTCTGGAAACTTCTCCTTTAGCGTGCTGTAGGACTCCCAAGTGGCATCTTCCTTTGGTAAGTTGGCCCGTCGCACCAGCACTTCAGTTACAGGATGTCTGCGGTACATTACAACTCGTCGATCAAGTATGGCTTGTGGTTGCGCTTGAACTTTCCTAGTAGTAGAAGTGTCCAGCAAATGACGCTACACTATCGCATCTGCACCCATCTTCCTCTTAAGGATGTATTTTAGAGCTAGCAGACAAATCCAAGCGGTAGGCAACTGGTCCAATGTAGTCTAATACCTTATAAGGCCCAAAAAACCGAGGAGACAACTTCATGGAAGATCGGACCTTTATAGAAGTTTGCTTGTAGGGTTGAAGACGAAGGAAAACCCAATCACCCATAGTAAATTCTCGTTCACTTTGGTGTTTATCAGCTTGTTGTTTCATTCGTGCTTGTGCGGTTGTGAGGTTATCTTTTAAAAGCTGAATAATCTTGTTTCTATCCATTAATTCCTTGTCCACTTGATCAACTTTAGAAGAACCGGGTATATATTTTGTAATTGTTGGTGGGGGTTGACCATCAACTGCTTCAAATGGAGTCATTTTAATAGAAGAATGGTAAGAGGTATTATACCACCACTCCGCCCATGGAAGCCATTTAATCCATTCCTTCGGCTTGTCGTTAGTAAAGCATCGGAGGTAATTTTCTAGGCACCTGTTTACCACTTCAGTTTGCCCATCTGTTTGTGGATGATAAGCAATGCTCATATTCAATTGAGTACCCTGTAAACGGAAAAGTTTTGTCCAGAAGGAGCTAGTAAAAACCTTATCTCTGTCACTAACAATAGAACAGGGACTCCCATGCAGTTTAGCTATGTTTTCCACAAAAATACGAGCAATACTTGCAGTAGTATAAGGATGTCGTAAAGCACAGAAATGAGCATACTTTGTAAGCCTATCCACGACTACAAGTATATTACTTTTTCCTTGAGATGGTGGGAGTCCATCAATGAAATCCATAGATTTGTCGGTCCAAGTAGCATCAGGAATAGGGAGGGGCTGTAGTAAGCCTGGGGTGGCTACTGTCTCACTTTTATAACGTTGGCAAACATCACATTTTGCAACAAATTTCTTAATGAAATTTTTCATACCTTTCCAGTAAAAAAGTTATCGAACTCGCTTATAAGTGTGGAGAAATCCCGAGTGACCAGCAATAGGTGATGAATGGAACTCCTTCAGAATTATCGCCTGGCAAGAAGAATGTGGGGCAACCACTATTCGGCCTTTATAGCGCAAGTCCATTGAATCCCAACTACAATTTGGGATAGAACCTAGGGCTTCTTCTAATTTTTTTATGATATTTTAGATCTCAGGATTATCTGACCATTCCCTTCTGATAACTTCCAAAGTCTCACAAATAGGAATAAAAACAGCTACTAGTTCAGCTTGTTTTGGAAGGCGTGAGAGGGCATCTGCTACTAAATTCTCGCTCCCCTTTTTATAAACGATCTCATAATCGAATCTCAATAGCTTTTTGACCCATTTCTACTGCTCTTAAGAAGAAATCTTTGCTCTAGAAAATATTTGAGGCTTTTGTGATCAGTGCGTATTTGAAACCGCCGACCAATTAGGTAGGGTCTCCATTTTGTGACTGCATGTATTATGGCTAGCATCTCCTTATCATAAATGGATAAACTCAAATAGGAAGGGGAAAGAGCCTTACTAGCATAAGCGATAGGCCGACCTTCTTGCATTAATACAGCCCCTATTCCAGCTCCAGAAGCATCAGATTCAATCACAAACAACTTATTAAAATCGGGTAGAGCAAGCACTGGTGTAGTAGTCATTGCAATTTTCAAGAAATGAAATGCCTGAGTTGCCTCTTCTGACCATCTGAATGCATCTTTTTTCAGAAGTGACGTCAATGGGGCACTGATTTTGTCATAATTCTTCACAAACTTTCGATAATAGCTTGTTAGTCCCAAGAACCCCCTTAAGGCTTTGTTGACTTTGGAATTGACCAGTCTGTCATCACTTGGATTTTTGAAGGATCAACTGTAACACCCTTTTGAGATATGATATGGTCGAGGTACTCAACCTCAGGTTGTTCAAAACTGCATTTGGACTTCTTGACAAAAAGATCATGCTTACGAAGAATATTATGGACAATTCGTAAGATCATTAAACTCTGGAAGGTAGAGGGCGCATTGATTAACCCAAAAGGCATTACTAGAAACTCATAATGGTCGTTATGTGTCCTGAAGGCAGTTTTCTGAACATCACTTTCATGTACTCTGATTTGATGATAGCTCGATCGTAGGTCCAATTTAGTGAAGACCTGAGCTCCTCCCAATTCGTCCAACAGTTCATCCACTACGGGAACAAGGGCAATCGGTGATTTGCCCTGTTTCTGTCACCAGAGCAAGGGGGAGGCTGCGAGGATCACGGTTGGGCGACGAGCGGCGACGTCACTGGCTGGGCAGTAGCAGCGATGGTGGTGGCAGCTGGCGTTCGCAGCAGCAAGGGGACCTGCGACTGTAGCGCGGTTGGAAACAAGGGCAGCAGAGGTGAGTTGCTCGTGATTGCTCTGTTTCGGTTACAAAGGATCCAGAGCAAGGGGGAGCGACGACTGGGAGGCGAGCGACAGTCGTCGCACTGGCAACGGTGGTGGGTCGGTTGGGAGGCGACGACGCTCAAGGGGAAGAGAAGTGCTAGAGGAGGCGCGACTGGAAACAAGGGCAGCAGCGGTGAGTTGCCATGTTTCGATCGTCGTGAGGAGGGAGGCAACCGGTCGCTACGGCTACGACCCGGGGGGGGCACGGTGGCAGGGCAGTTAGGGCAGCGTCGCCGACAGCATCAGCGATGAAGGGGTGGTCCGCTGGCTGGGAAACGGCGCCGGCGATCCTTCTCGCTCGAGTGAGATGGGGAAGCGAGGAGGAGAGGTCGCTGGCCGGGCGGGGGGGGGGGGGACAGGTCAGTAGTCAGTACAAGTGATATGTCATTCTAATGCTTGAAGACAGATTTTTTTCGCCATCCTGATCATCTTTAAGTCCAGACCAGCCCAAGCTAGTTGCTTAAACCTAGTTGAGTTGGGACAGGTCATGGTTTATTTGAAGAAGGGATAAGGTTCTTTTTTGGATTTTGTTTCATCTTTTCCATTAGAATGCTATCAACAACAAATGGAAGCATCAGAATGGGGAGTCCTTGGCCACCAGAAACAAGGAGTCTTTGGCCAAAACAATGTAGATTGTCTTATTCCATTTCTTCCCTTCTTAATTTTTTTTTTCTTTTCTTTTGTTGCTCTGCTGCCATCAGCTTGCTTTTTCTGATATGAGGCAGATGACATGTTCTCCAACAGCTAACTAATTTGGAGGTGTTCCTCAACCCTTTCTTTATGTAGTCACCAATATTAGTATCTCATCTTAATGCTTCTATCTAGGGGTATAACCAAAAATGTTCCAGAACAATAGACAAAGTGGAAAATTCAATTCCAATCTGGGTATAGGAGGTGAACTTTTGGCCAGTAAGGGGTATTTAGAGTTGTTTTGAGAAAGCAGTATGCTTTCCTAACTTGTCTCTGGGCCTGGGGTATCAATTGGTACAGCTGTGTTCATGTGCCTGGATGTGGAACAGTGCACCTATCAATGCATAACATTGTTTATTTTATCTTTATCTTTTGACTCATGCAAGTGGCTTCATATTTCTAATGTCCCATATTCTCTTATCTTGATGCTACCATAACCATGCTAGTTACTTGTTGGTTATACTTAAGAAACTATTTGTTGTTCTTAATGCCTATTTCTATTTTCTTTTCTGTTGTCTACAGATTTGACACATGTTCCTGCAATTTTACGACATTTATACCTCTCTAACTGGTTGTTTAATTCTTTCTGATATATGTACCATCTAGAGATGGTTGTCCCAGAAGTTGACAGTGATCTGCTTGGACAACTCGAATCAATGGGATTTCCTACAGCCCGTGCAACTAGAGCACTTCACTATTCTGGTACAATTTTGTGCAAAACTAGTTAATGGTTACATCTTTGGAATTTTGTTGTTTTTGAGAATATTGGTTATTTTTCAATTTTTCTGTGGTACTAAAAGGGGTCTGCTTCTTGCTTGGTTCATCATACTGCAATCATGATGTATACCTGGTTTCTTGAATTTTGAAAACATAGAATTCATGATATTTTACTTTTGCTTGATAATTGATCAGAACTTGGGTTTTTTCATAGTCTGTAACTAATAAACTGTGCTTTTGGATTCTTGTTTTATCATCGTGTTTATCCATTTAATTGATCACTAACAAGACTCAGAATGTATCATGGTTATCAAAATATTGAACACTGGTATATTCTCTTTTGTGTCAAAACTGTTCTGTTACCACGTCTTATTATTTGATCTCATAGTATATCAAAAAGAGCCACAGCCTTATCCATTGTGCTAATCTTCTTGCACTTGTTCACTTGCCTGTAGTATCTTGCAAGCAAGTCAAATAACATCAGTCTATGCATACGAATTCGCTGATGGTATCTACTCAATTTTTTTGTTACCAAATATTTTATAGTGCAGAAGAGTAATTTGTTATGTCTTCATGATCTTAAAATGATGTTAACGAGACCACTACACTGTGAACTCTGCCTGCATGTACAAATAGCATTGTCCACAAAAAACAGTGGAATATGGTCTTTAGGTTCCTGGTGGCCCACGTGCATCATTTGTTAGAACAATATGAGTATTGTTCTTGTTTAACCTAACACCTAAGCGTAAGGATCAATGACTTCAAATAATTGGGAATGTCTCCATTAGTATTATTATTTTGTTGAGATTTTAAACATCAGGCTTTATTCTGTTTTAGGTAATAGCAGTATTGAGGCTGCAATAAACTGGGTTGCAGAACATGAAGATGATCCTGATATTGATCAGATGCCTTTGGTATGATAACATTTCCTCATGATCATGGGCATTGTGGATATTAACTTGGATTTGCTTTCTTGGTGCAATTACATTATTTTCTGAATTACTTCATGCTTTAAAGAGCAAAATTTAAAAACATTATCTCATCCTGATTCTCTGTTTTTACTCAAATAGTGATGAGAAAGAGTAATGCCCTCCAAAACAGTATATGTTAATCATGCAACAATTTAGCTTTGACATTTATGAAATGTAAGCTTTCAGATATATTTGTGCATGTGATTTTATATGTGACACTAAGTTGAATCAATTTTCTGGGTAGGCCAGAAAACATGTTTTGGTTTAGGCAAAGCCATGTTGACTACACGAGGCATCTTTGGTTGCATGAGAAAAATATTTTTTCCTTGAGAAACTCTTCTTAATGATTGTTTAAAAGCGAAGCAAAATAAATCTGAAAATTGTTTTTAGAATCCTTGCAAAAAGTTAATTTTTAATTTTGAATTTTTCTTCCTTTAGAAAATGAATAGATTTCTTCATTTCCTCCTTTCTATAGCTTTTGAACATATATTTCTAAAAAAAGCAAATTTTACTCTCTATTGAATTCACAATTCAGGACATTGTTTATCAAGGAGTAAGCTTACTGTAGGAAACTTACTGGGAGATAAACTGTTGGTACGACTACCGAGTTGTAGTGGACAGTAATCCTACTGCCTGGTATTGGTACTGGCATCTTCGTTTTGTTTGTCAAAACCCTGATTCCTTCTATTTTCCTCTTTTCTCTCTGCCTCCTACTCTGCCTATGCCTGACCGGTCTTGCTGTCTTGTCCTCACATCGTCGCCATCTCCTTGCATCATCACTGTTTCCTCCTTCGATATGTTTGGCGATCTTCTCCTTACGTCACCACTGCCCACTTGTCCTTCAATACATGTTGCTGTTGCCTCGCCATCACTTTGTCATCCCCTTTTCTCCATCAGTACAGGTCACTGCTGCCTACTTGTCCTTCGTTATCACCGCTGCCTCGTTCAGTGTGTGTGGCCTCCTCATCCTCCTCTCTCTCTCACACACACAATTCCCACCCAAGATTGGTATTGGATTTGGGCCGAGATCAAAACCTTTATCTAAAGTTTCTAAACAACTGGTTTTTGTGTTTCGTGGAAAAGGTTTCCAGAGGCAGATCCTTTTTGCATTTTTCTATGTAACCAACTTGATCCTGGTGAAAACTGTGAACACATTTAGTTTCAGGACTGACAGTTGGGCTTTATGGCTGTGAAAAACTGGAATTAGAAGGCCATTATCTGAGGTCTAAGGTGGATAGTTTTAGTGTTGTTATGGTGGCTAATCTAGGAGTCATTTTGATGGGCAAAATATACAATGTACATATATCTCGTGCCTTGCACTAACAATATAATTTATTTTGTTTTGCCTCAAGAAAAATTATGTGATTAGTGCAATCTCATGCACTGCATTTGTTCTTTTTGTTTGGATATGAACTTTGCTCTTTGAATAGGATTGTTTTGCCTATGGATATACTGAAATGAGAAATTATTGCAATTTAACAGCCATTTAGCAGTTTTAGTTTTTATTTAACACAGCTGAGAACAGGGACCACTCCGAGATCATTGTGACTTTGTATATCTTTAATTTGAAAAATATAGAGTAACAAGCATGTCTTCCAAAATGTCTGTGCTTATTTGTTGATGTAATCTCAGATTCCCAAAGACAAAATGACTGAAGCCAACAAACCTTCTTTGACTCCTGAGGAAATAAAGATGAAAGCGGAGGAGCTTCGGTTTGTATACATATTTTGTTTCATATGCTTATCCAGAAATCTTCTGCATCGAAATTATCTGTCACTGTGAAGTGAAAAAAAAGGTCTTTAAGATGCATAAAACTTGGTATGGTCCATTCTGGATTATGTTGACGGTCTATTTTTTAGTGATTTAAGCCTTATTGCCTTTGTTTCCAGATCTGGTTGGACCATACCACCATTACTTTTATTTAACATGTCATGCCTACTTTGTGAACATATTTACCAAGTTGTAATCATTGGGAGAGCTTCAAAATGGTCTGAATCATGGTCTTAAATACTGCCTGGACTGGCGTATTGGGTTGTATTTAATATTTATTGGTCCAGTGGCGAACCGACATATGGACCAATACCTTCTATTCATTCTTTTGTTTTTTAGTGTTAAATAGCATCACTGCCCATCCTTCTCTCTCTCTCTCTCTCTCCTGCCTATCTCTTTTGCTCCCTCTCTGTCTCACAATGGTGACATCCACTGCCCATTGCTACTGGCCCACTTGCCCATTGCCTGGCCATGTCAGCCGGCCCACGTTCTCTTCCTCTTCCTCCTTTTAAGTCTATGTCATCCTCTTCTTCTCATTCTCTTCTTCTCCTTTTCCTTCTCCTCCTTTCCCCTTCTTGGTATTGTGGCATGTATCAACATACCATTTGTTGGTATGAAAACACATATATTGGTCCCTTATCGGTTGCATGGTGTTAGAGAACCATGTGTTGATATGAACAAAACCTATATGGTTTTGACCAATGGCCCATATGAGTATGGTACCTGAGATTTTGAAACTTGGTTTGAATATGCATCTATAGTACAAAAGGAGTTAGATCATAGCCTGGCTACCTACAGCCAAAGAGGCAAAGACTACAGGTTTTGAATCAATGGGGAGCTGAGGCTGCCTCAATTTTATTTTCTGTACCTACTGTTGGGATAGTTTAATGAGGTAGCTCTAACTAAAAGATACAAAAGGATTATATATCTTATGGGAACCAAGAGTTTAGTAGTTAGTTTGTATACATTCCCCTGGAAGTCGTCCTTTAGTCTCTTCCTCAATTTCAACCCATGAAGATCAATCTTTCCTACTTTGTCTGTTAAGCACTCCAATATACCTGGACTTGGGTTACACTGCATTCGTCATTGCCGTTTAAATAAGAACAAGAATGCTCACCTTGCAATGTTTTAATCTGAATGACACCAAATAATATATTTGGATTTGGATCGATCGTTCATAGAGGAGCATGATATATAAGTACATTGAAGACAGTGGGAATTAATGATCACTTTGAAGATGACCTGGTCCCTGAAGCCTACATTTGCAGCAGTCTTTAGCATAGGCTGCGATAGAACAAACATGATGATTTTTATGATCCTATATTCAAAATCATTTTGAAGGGCTTTATGATTCTTATTCCTCGCAAATGCTATTTTATCAGTAAACTTGTTCAACCTCCCTGATGGGCATGTCCTTGTCATTGGAATATGTTAAAGTGTTAGCAAGGCCCTCCTGTTCCTTCATAACTTCTTGCTCTTTGCTATCTACGATCTTCTCCCTATCCATACTATCATCATCCCCATCCCCGAATTTTCTATCAGCCACATTGCTCTCATCTCCCCTGTCTTCCATAGTAGCTGTTTAATTGCACCATTCTCTGAGACAAAACCACATTTGTAATTGGTACAGTCTCCTTTAGGAAAATGTATATCAATTAAATTTCTTCCATATCCATGCTAAATAAACACATGAAATGAGCATCTGTGTAGAAAGTTTATATTTGCTTGGAGGCCACACATCTCACGAGATATCATAAGACAATGTTTAATGAACAATAGGTTAGTTGATAGTTGATATGATGCTAATACTGGTCCGTGCATGCAGAAGAAAATATTGAAAATAGTTTGATATGTTTATATTGATACAGTTCCTGATAATAACAGCATGCAGTTCCCCATAATAACAACATGTATCTTGCAGTATGCTCAATGCATTGCTGCATTTAATACCTTGGTGAAATTGTTATCTCTTTTTATTGTGCTTTGACTGAATGAATTTTGAAGAGGTTGATTCGCACTTGACATGGTTTCTTAGTTTGCAAGTTTGGTTATTCTGGCACATGATATAGATGATCATGATCTTACAAGGTTAACGGTCTTGATTAATATATTTGAGCTGCTGTTTTGGATGATTTAGTGGAGCAGTCAAATTAGATATAGAATAAGTTATATGGCTTTATTATTCTCCACTTTTTACTTTAGCTATGACTGATGGATCTTGAATAAATTGATTTGCACTAGGTATGTTTTCTTTTATTGACAAACTTTTCTATACCAGCACGTGACTTTAGATGATCACAATCTTGCAAGGTGAATAGGACTTCTGTTGATAAATATGTTCACACATGGCCTTGTGATGCTCTCTTCGCTTTATTAGGCAGTTGATTTTACATGACAAAATTGGATTATATCTGTTATACAGGCTTGCAGGTTTTTTATCCCATTTTGATCTACACCTGCCACGGGTCAATTTTTTTGTTCTGGCCAAGCCTATATCAGTGATCTTTAAACATAAACATTCAAACTTTTTAGTGTTTGCTTTGTTCAGTACTTCCATTTAAAACTTTATCCAATTATTAAAAGTTTCATATGTTCATTATTTATCACATTTTCAAACATTTTTCACAACAACATTTAAGCTTGTGTGATCTCCCCATTGGATTCTTATAGGAGTGTTATGCATCACATGTGACTCATCTGTTCCTAAGAGGATAAACAAGCTTTCTTCTTTTATCATATTGTGGTTGTTACCCTGCTTACCTTGAATTAGATATCATTTTGTTTTTCATGTACAACAGTAACTTTAAATCCTGCTTAACATAGACATGAACTCTTTGCTGAAATAAAGATATTCTTATATCTAATACTTCAAAATGATAAGATGGTCAACTATGCCCTAGAGGTTAAGACCTGGGCCAAAAGGATAGAGAACATAATTCATGGACCTGAAGTTTTGAATCTTCCTTTTTCTTTATCAGGCCTCAGCATTCAGGGTTAGCTGGTTGTTCATGCTTGCATAAAGGTCTTAAGTTTTGTATTAAGATTCACTGATACTGTCTCAGGTCATCAGTGTCATCATATTCTTTTGCAGGAAACTTTTCTATTGCAGTTATCTGGTTCATGTAGTTGCTTTTCTTAATATGCAAACATCATCTTCCCTTGCTCTTGACTTCCATGTTTACAATTACAAGTTAGGACAAGCTCTCATGATCACTTATAGTTGTGATTATATATTTTTTATTACCTTTTTGTGCTTACAGAGAACGTGCTCGTAAGAAGAAAGAAGAAGAAGAAAGAAAAACGGAAAGAGAAAGGGAAAAGGTATCATCCATCCAATTGTCTCTAGACATTTTTTCTTTGAGTCCATAAAAACATCATATTGTAAATGTTCTAAAGGTTCTTGAGTAGACTAAGTAATTGTACCTAAAGAATTGATTGCTTGGTTAATAATCTTGTTCAAGCTTTCAGGTGTACCCTATTGGCCTATTCTTTGGTTCCACCGTAAGTTTTTCTGAATAGAAGTCCAAGTGTTTTATCTTGAGTTTATGTAATTTTAATGCATTGCTATCTAATTGAGAAATAACTTATCTTGAGTCAGCTAGGCTTTTGTCTATCCCAAACTTATATCGTCCATGTTGGGAATATGATCTTCAACTTACTACCATCATTTGGGTCTGTACAACATGAGAGGAAACCGTTGGGTCAGTCTAAAATTGAAATCCCAAAGAAAGTTGTGGGATTTTCATAGTGTTGGAATCATGTGGCAATGACCTTAGGGATCCTAATGGAGGAGGTTATAATATTCCAGCAGTCTGAATTTGGAAATAAGTGAGATTAGTGTATTTGGCTTGAATGTTTCAAGACAGTTTTAAAATACTGTGTTAAATTAGTATGTTCTGTGTCTTGAATCAACTGCTGCACTTAACTGATCTAGAAAAGTGACTGCAGTTTAATAATTAATCCGTTTGCTTCTTCTCTGTAGGAGAGAATACGTATTGGTAAAGAGCTCCTGGAAGCCAAACGTATTGAGGAGGAAAATGAAAGAAAAAGGTTCATCTCAGTCTAACTTCTGTTACATGTATTAGTGTTAATTAATTTGTTTTAATAGTGGTAGCATTTGCAGTATCAGTCTTTCTCTAGTTCTTTTTGGTTAAGAACTGCAATCTTCTTTTTTGCAGAATTTTGGCATTACGGAAAGCAGAGAAAGAGGAAGAACAAAGAGCAAGAGAAAAGATCCGTCAGAAACTAGAGGAAGATAAGGTCCTTGAAGTCTTGCCATGCTCTTCCTTGGTCATAGTATTAGTTTTTGTAGAACATAGACTCTAAAAGTTTTTATATTCTTAAAATTTTAGTAGTTCTATTCATTGCCATTATGAATTATTTGTCTTGCGGTTTGTACCTTTTAACAGATAATTTGAAAATTTTCCTATGCCAATGATTGTTATCTTCAAACCAAAGTGACACAATAGTAAAAGGTTTACTATTTGGTTTTTTGGTTATAATATTATATGTTCAATTATCAGTGTCCATTTTTGTTTCTTTCTATCTGTTAAATATCCTTGTCTTCTTGGTGCAAAGTTTCACTCTTTTTGCAACCATCACCTTTCAGTAACTTTTTTTATGTTATGCAAGAATTTAATGTCATCATGTTGATCTCTGACAAACCAATTGACAGAAAAAATTACTAGTTAAGGTACTTCATCGTATGTCATATGATTGGTGCAAGTAAAGAAAGATCTGATTTCATAACTTTGGATTTTGAAGAGCTCGGTGTGTTAATGGTGATGAGAAGTACTTTGTTAAATCTATTAATTGCATTGAGTGATCACTCTCTTATGTAATAATGTGCATGCACCTCACTGTAGATGATTTTTTCTAACCAATGTACTTTTCATTATCAAAATGCAAGGTTTCCTATACATTTATTATACTAATGTGTTTGATAAAAATGGGTCATGGACCAAAGTTACCTATGGTGTGCCTCACATAGAATTATTTTATTTTATTTTTTTCATGATAGAGGCTAGGTTGCATACAGATCAGTGCAGATATGTCACGATAAAAATTGCAATGAAATAGGTAGATGTAAGAGTTGGATTTGAATACTTGATATTGAATGTGCCAGCACTTGCGAAGCACATCCGTCGATTTAGTGTAGTGGGATCGTTGTTGATATGTATGTTTGCTTTTCCATTAGCATTGAATTTTGAAATTGCGGTACAAGCATGATAAGAAATTTCATTGCAGGCAGAGAGAAGGCGGAAGCTTGGATTGCCACCTGAAGACCCTGTGTCTTCAAAACCGAGCGCAGCTCCAGAGGAGCAAAAGAAGGCATTGATTATTTCAAATAAATTTGTCTATAGTGTCTTAACCAAGTAAAATATTTATTATAATTATTGGTGTAAAAATTTTATTTATCAGAGTGCTTACTGTATGATGCAGAGCTTTTTACCTGTCAAGCCTGCTACAAAGGCTGAGCGCATGAGAGATTGTTTGCGTTCCCTCAAACAACATCACAAGGTATTGTCTCGAATTAGTCAGCATTTATGAGCTTTGTGCACAACATTTTGATGGTCGGCTGAAAGTTTAGCGCTCACATAAGAAATTGCGGAAATCTGTACCGCTGTATGATTTAGCTTCCTTCCAAAGTATCTTCGGTTTGTTAGCAAATTAAATTTAGTCCTTTATCATGCTTTCTTGCATTATGGAATATGCTGCTTATTTCAATCTTACTGCATCAGTTTCTTCTGCTACAAATTTCATGATTGTCATCACCCAGAAGGGTCCACTGATAAGTGAATACAATAATGCAAGTTCATCATGATTAGCTCATCACATCTAGATTCTCGACCACCGTGCTTATCATAGCTATTTCTAGTTCCATGGCAGTTTTGCAGCATCTGTTAAATTTGTCATGTTATATGTACCTCATCTTTTGGTTTCACGTTTGGTAGGACGAGGATGCTAAAGTCAAAAGAGCTTTTCAAACACTGCTCACATACGTCGGCAATGTGGCAAAAAATCCAAATGAGGAGAAATTCAGAAAGATCCGGCTAAATAATCCAACATTTCAGGTGATGGATAAAATTAAACGACATGTTTCTTCATTTCTTGGATAAAATGAATCATTATTGCCTTCCCATCTATGAAACAGGATAGAGTAGGAGGTTTGCATGGAGGGGTAGAATTCCTCGAGCTATGTGGATTCGAAAAACTTGAAGATGGCGAATTTTTGTTTCTACCTAGAGACAAAGTGGACATGGCGGTGCTGAATTCCGCAGGATCGGAGCTGAATTCTGCTATAGCAAATCCCTTCTTTGGAGTTCTCTAAATGGAACCATTTTGCTTCATGATCCTAACTGGGGAGAGGGACCAAAATGTATAGAGGAACTGAGTGCACCACATCACTGAAATCTTTTCCTTGAGAGGAAAATGAAGGATCTGGCCAAACAGAGAACTTTCTTTTCAGATTCCTTGCCTTTGTTCTGTTGTTGATCTTGGAAGGACTGCTCAAATTCATGTTTGAAGATTTAAGGATTGACAAGATGACTTTATTACTTCCTGTTGATTGAGCTTATTCTAAAGCTTTGCTTTGGGACTACTACTGCCACAATGTTGTTCAAAATCATCAGGGGAGTCGCTTTTTCTTTTCACTATAAGAAGATATGTCCAAAACCATGAAACATAGGCTGGTCAAGATTAAGAACAAAACTGAGTTTTTAAGCAATGTTAAATTTAATTTACTTCTCTACATCTAATGGGATTTCCAGGTGGATTTCCGGGATCCTGTAAAAAATAAGCGCCCGGTGATCCTGTAAAAAATTTCCGGGAACAATCATCAACCGCAACACGGGAATCAACAAGAGCTGCACTCGTATATAGCTGAGAGACTACACAAGTCAGCTATGCAAATAATTTCCGGCTTCAAGCTGTCGATCACAAGGAGGAGGAGGGAAACAAGTGGTTAGAACACCCGATTGCGATTGGAGGTGTATCTTGACAGGTAGTGAGAACAACCTGTCTAGAAAGTAGTTGGATTCATCGTCTGCTTGGTTGAGCTATCTCGAGTCTTGAATCTGTCGAACATCTTTCTTCTAATGTCCCTTCTCTTTGAAGCTTTGGTAACGTTGATTCATTCGAGCGCTCTTGCTATTCTACAAGCTGTTATTGCAAACCAAACAAAGTATCTTAATGCGAAGTGGATTTCGAATCAAGCCTAAACCTCTACCGGCCATTTCTTTTAAGGGATCATTTGGGGGCATTTACTCCTCGTCTCCATAATCAAATGTGGAGAGTCGAACAATCCGGGAAAGGCGTAAGGCTGCCATCCAATTCAAACATTTCGAGATTCAGCTCCAAACTGATTCACTTACCATCAAAGACGAAAACTCCACCGTGGAGAATTCAGTATATCCTTACTTGAGACTAATTGATATTACACAGTTTTGTATGCCTTTTTTGTGTTATATCGAATGTAATCAAATAATATATACGTGCAAGAGACTCTCTCTCTCTCTCTCTGGTTTCTAGAGTGAGATGCTATGAGGATTCCTTCTCCTCATGTTTTCCTCCTCAGTGGCTCCGTCGACGAGGACTTCCCAACTTAAGCTTCTCCTTTACCCTCCAGATAAATCTTTTGTCAAGATTTCTCCGAAGAATCGTTCGCATGAGGCTTCTGATTCCTCTTATGAAATGGCCCATGTTGCTAACTCTCTGGCACACCATCTGCTATGAACCCTCGCTCTCTCCCTACCAAGGCCTCTTCTGGCCAATACAAAAGTTGTTTTTTTATATTCGACAAGTAGCAGCATTTTTTTTTTTATGATAAAGAGATTATTTATATTTATATATATAATAACTAAAAGATAATATGAAAAAATTTGGATAATTATTAGATTCTCTGACAAACTCCCAGGATAAAGGTCTCGCACCTCTGCACATCTCACATATGGATGATAGAATCATACCATCATAAATATAATTGTGGTCTTGCATCACTCGTACACAGGATAAAAAAAAAAGAACATGATTCATTGATTCATCTATCATTCACGTATTACAATGTTCTAGCATTTTTATAAGCTAAGTACAAGAAACGAAAAAAAAATTATAAAAGTAAAAAATTATAATAGCATTAAATCAAATATATGATTTGATCTTCCCTTTAAAGAAGATAATATTCTTGATAGATATATGTCCATCCTTGTATAGACTAATCTTCATAAAGTCTTTCATCAAAATTTGAATTCTTCAATCATAATTATAATTTAATTTTTCTCAAGTTCCTTTCATATTTTCTTATTCCTTGGTAAACTAGCAAACTAAACCAAAATTATTCAGCATGTTGCCACAACTTATGATATGCAAAATAACCCCTAACTAATCAAATTTACATAAATAAGATTAGTTCCACATCATAAGCTTCTATTGTGTAAGAATTCACCTCAAGTTTATATAATTGAGATATGGATCAATCTTGATGATAGAATATCCCAGCTAAACCAAAAACTCTAATATCAATCTGATGTAGGACAAGTAGTTGCGAATTTCTTTTTGATGATAGAGAGATAAAAAAAGAGAAAAAAGATATAATAACTTAAAAATAATAGAAAAGAACTTGGATGACTATCAAACTCACTTTGGCTTAAGCCTCAAATGAAGGCCTTGTATCTCCGCACAGACTCGCATGTAGAAAATGGAATCATACCATTTGAAACATAATTATGATCTCACGCCACTCATATATAAGATGAGAAAATAACATAATTTATTGATTCATATCTCATTCGTATATTACAATGTTGTAGCTCCTTTTTATAAACCTAGTACAAGAAAAGAAAAAAAATATATAAAAATAAAAAATTTATAATTACATCAAATCAAATATATGATTTGATCTTCCCTTTGAAGAAGGTAATATTGTTGATTGATATACTTTCATCCTCATAGATCAATATTCATAAAATCTTCCATCAGGATTTGAAATCTTTAATCATAATCATAATTTAATTTTTCTCAAATTCTTTCGGTATTTTCTTCTTCCATGAGTAAACTAGCAAAGTAGATTAGAATTATTTAGCATGTTGCCATGTGACAACTTATGATATGCAAAATAACCCTTAACTAATCAAATTTATTTAAATAAAAGATAAATAAGATTGATGTTGCATTACTTCTTCTAATACATCTCAACCCTCTTTCCCCTCTTTTGCAACCCTTGAGTAGTCCTCGAAGGCCCTTGTCTCTAAGGTTCAATTTGGTGTTATAATCAGAATGATGCCTCTCCTCCCCTTAGGTGAGAATTTTATCTGGTGGTCGGATTGACATTATGTGAAATATCTTTATTATTACTTTTTGTTTTAAGAAGATTAAATCTGCATCATCTAATATAATTATTTTTTAGGAGGCTAATCTCTCCAAATGGCGTTAGCCATAGCAGTTCAGTTAAGTAGGTTGATTTTTGAGACTAAGCTCTCCAAATGCCCTCAAGGTCCTCACCAAGAATCCTTGGTCCGTTAAAGGATAGCACTTTAACCTTTCTCCTTAGAGGAGATCTAACTTCAAACTCATACATAAGACTATCCATCCTACACCCGTATGGTTGCAATTGTTGGATGTTCCCTTTGAGTATTGAAATGATGAAATTTTATTTTTTATTGCATCTATCTTTGGTAGACTCCTTAAGGTCGATCCCTTCTTATTGTCCTTTGAGAGGGATAAATTTGTCAGAGTCTATGTTAAGGTTGATCTTTCGATGCCTTTGAAATAAGGTCTTTGGATTTTTAATCCTTCAAAGGGCTTTTTCAAAGTAGTTTCCTATAAAAATTTGTTAGTAATTTACTTCTGGCAGGTATGTTGAACATGTTAGACACGAGTCGGCACTAAGAGGGGAGAGGGGGTGAATTAGTGTAGCGGATAAAAACGTCGATTTCGAAAAATTCTTTCGTACGTCAAAAATCGATTTCGGAAAGTGTTTAACTTTAAAGCGTTTGCAAGAATGTAATGAGCAAATAAAGTAAGTAAATCAATTTGCAATATGAGAATTAAAAGCATAACAAGAATGCAAACTGATTTATAGTAGTTCGATCGTTGTGACCTATATTCACTCCATCGATTCCTCTTCCATTGAGGCCACTAGCATCCATTAACGATCTTTCTTTAAAAGGCGAAGATCAACCTCCTTGTTACAACCCTATTCTCCTTTTGCAAGCTCAGGAGAGAACATTTACAATACCTTTTTACAAAGCTCCCCTCATACTCTCCCTTAGAATGGTCTCTAAACTTTAAGAGGAGGGACTATATACTTTAAAAGGGTTTTCAACTCTAGAAACATAGAGTTTTTGTTTACTTTTCTTGCTTCTCCATGTAAGAATAGCTAGGGTATTTATAGAACCCAAATGACTTCAAAAATGGAGCCAAAATTTAAATCCCCCGAAATTTCAAGGTACGAGCGGTACCACCACCTGCAGTCTGACACTGGGTGGTACTACCGCCCAGTCTGGTGATACCATTGCCTAGAAGACTGTGTCTAGGCGGTACTACCACCTAGATTGATGGTACCATCGCTTGATATAGTCTCGGAGATTGTGCCATGATAGTTTCACTTGTTTGGTAACTGTTTGGGCCTTTCTCTTGGCCCAACACAACCCAAACTTAGGCCCAACTATCCCCTAATTAGGTTGACCCGATTTTAATCCTAATTATATGCTAATTATTAATTTTAAGATATTTACTAAACTAAACAAAGTTTGTAAGTCTATGTTTCTTCCAGCGAGCTTTTGACGATCTTTTGGTGAACTTCCGATGATCTCTCGATAATGTTTCGGCAAACTCCCGGCAAGCTTCTGGACTTCACGACGTCCAATCTTCTGATATGTTTGCTCCAGCCCAACATGATTCTTCCTGTTTCAATTGTCTCACCTTGATCGAAGCTTCTTATGTCGCTCAAAACGTATATCAAATCATAAACACTATCAATTTGTTTCATCATTAAAATCTGAGATCCAACAATCTCTCTCTTTTTTATGATGATAACCAATTGATGATGGAGTTTAAACAAACTCTCAGAGTTTAACCAAACTCCCCCTATCAATATGTCATATTGATAGAACTCTTTGATTCAAAAATCCAAGCAACATGTTATCATAAACTTATGCATAACATCATACTTCTCCCCCTTTGTCATCAACAAAAACGAGAAGTACAACTTTCAAGTGTTTAAGATATAATATCAAACATTGCATTTATCATCATGTAATTTATAAGCTAAAAAATATAACAAATGTTACATTATATTAGAACATGCAACTAGCAGATTTTATATCACTTTACAACATGCATAATCACCAAATCATTATTAATTTTAAAGATGTGCATGATTACAAATTTTGCAAGTTTGTATTTTTACTTCTTAAGATAGGCAAGCTAGCAATTTTTGGTGATGTTCAAGATAGTAAACTCTTTCATCTCTTTTGAGAAGTGCAACTTTTGTTTCCTTTGCAAAGTGCAAGCTAGCAAAATTTTACATTATTTTACAATATGCAAAATAGCAATTTGGCAAGTGTTACTTTTCTTTAAAGTATGAAGGCTAGCAAGTTTTTGAAAAATAATGCAAGATAACAAGCTAGCAAGATACAATGCTTTCCATGAAGTAAGCTAACAAGTTTTGCATTATGCAAGCTAGTGAGTTTTTTTTTTGTAAACTTCTTTACACCTTTTGATATATGCAAGATAGTGTGACTTTGTATCTACTTGAAACGTGCAAGCTAGCATTTTTTACGTTTCTAGCAATTCTTTCTCCATATATCATCATGCAAGCTAGTAATATTTCTCCCCCTTTGTCATTGTCAAGAAGAAGGGAAGAATACAAAATTATAATTCTTTTCCCTTTACATCAATTTTTAAACCATGACAAAGGTAAAGTATCATTCTTATTTTTGTGCTTCATTAAAACATGCACAATTTCAAAACCTTATATTTTATTTTTCATGCATGATACCAAAAATAAATCATCACTATGGGCATATCATATATGATACTCAAGCATTTATCATTTTAGCAACAAATCATAGTATTGCATGCATCATTCCGAGTTATAAATATTTCACATCATGATGGTATCAATTTGTCAAATTACATCCTACTATGCATGATCATAACTTCTTCCCCTTTTATTATTATAAACAAGAAAGAAGAAGGGAAGAACATAATGGTGTAAAATATTTTAATCATTATAAGGCATACAAGTCATAAATACAAAGAAATTATGTCATGAAAGATAAGACCATTTGAATACCAAAAGACATGATTCATATAGTAAATCTCTTCTTTAAATAAAATACTAAGAAAAAAATCATAAGAGTACAAAGAAGAGATCTTGATTCAAAAAATCTCAAGTAATTCCTAGAAACCAAGATCATGATTTTGATAAAACTCATTCAAATTCAAATCATCAAAATCATCAAAATCTCAACATTTCTTTCAAGAGATTTAAAATGGCATAAATAATTTTATTGGTCTCTTAGTGAAAAATCGATAAGATAGAGAAATTTTTTTTTTTTTTAAGAAATTCCTCCTTTTGTTTCAACTTATTGATTGATTTCATGCATGCATGTTCTTTTCTTTCAAATCCATGCATTATTCATTAACACCAAAAAAGAACTTTCAAAAGATCGCAAAAATTATCATGCATAAGTTCGAAATATAAACTCGTTAAGCATGTTTTCAAATCATCATTACATTTTCATTAAGACAATAAGCATGGTTTCGTTGAACATAATGTTGAATGATTCTTAAAGATATCTAAATTTATTTAGTTTTAATTTGTGTAATTGATTTTATATTAGTATGCCCAAATATTTGTTCTTATGTCAAAACCATGTATCATGTTTAGGATCGAAAAGTAAATTTCGTCATAAAAACCATCAAGATCAAAAAAGTATAACACATTAAACATAAGGCTTCTTTAAATAAGAGATTTGATTCATCATTTTAATTCCAATGATAATATATTTTCCTTTTTATGTGTTTCATTTTAAGTGATTGATTTCATATAAGCATGATTTTTCTTTTATGTCATATCAAAAAATGCATCGTTTTTAAAATCAAAAAAGCAACTTTTATTACAGTACAAACCGATAAGCCATAAATCACAAAAATCATCATGCATAATTAAATATAAAATCATCAAGCATGATACTTATATTATTTCATTATTAAACCATTAAGCATGATTTCATTAAAAATAAAGTATTTTTTAATCATATTTAGATATCATCAATTTAGATACACATTATTTTTTTTTTTAACATACATAGGATTAATCATTAGATTTACATTTTATTATATTTTTATAAAATATGTAATTGTCATTATCATTTTCAAAATTACTAGAAAGATAAGCATGATCCTAAAACTTTCAACATTAAACATGCAATTTTAAAAAAAAAATTATATAATTTTTTAAACTAAATTAAAAATAACTCATGAAGAACATCAAGTAATTTCAAAGTAAACTAAGGGGATGTTGATTACCTTATTATAGAAAGCTATTAAGGCGTTGTTTGCTACGTCGCCTTTGTTGATTTTCTTCTCATCTTCGAAGGAGCTCGATTCATCCCAAAGTGCTTCCCTCTTCTTGCGTTCATAGCAAGTGGTTGCGTTTTTTTGTTTTTAAATTTTTGTTTCATAAACTTTTTAAATTTCATAGTGAGGAGTTCAAGTTCACCATCACTTGAGCTTTTGCTCGAGTGGTTTTCAATTGTTCTAAGTCTGAAATCCTTCTTGTTCTTTGGAAGATTATCCTCAAGTTCATTTTGTGCCACATTGGTCATTTCGTAGGTCATTAAAGATCCAATTAGTTCTTCAAGTGGAAGCTTGTTTAAATTCTTGGCCTCTTGAATGGCCGTTACTTTCGGATCCCAACTCTTTGGAAAGGATCTTAATATCTTGTTAACAAGTTCAAAATTTAAAAAATATTTGCCAAGAGCTTTTAAACTATTGACGACTTCCGTAAAGCGGGTGAATATGTCAACAATAGTTTCACTCGACTTCATTCAAAACAACTTGAAATTATACATCAAAAGATTAATCTTGGAAACTTTTAATCTGCTAGTGCCTTCGTGTGTGGTTTCAAGAATATGCCAAATATCGAAAGTCATTTCGCAAGTAGAAACCCGATTGAATTCATTTTTATCTAAGGCGTAAAATAAGACATTCATAGCCTTTGCATTTAAAGAGAAAGTATTCTTCTCTAACTCATTCCAATTGTTCATTGGAAGAGAAGACTTTTGAAAACCAAATTCGACTATATGCCATAAATTTAAATCCAAAGAAAGCAAGAAAACTCTCATTCGAGTTTTCCAATATGTGTAGTCCATCCCATGAACATTGGAGGATGAATGAGAGAGTGACCCTCTTGAAAGTCAAAAAGAGTCATTTCTCTTGGGTGTTAAACCAAATGAGAAACGAACGTGGCTCTGATACCAACTGTGAGGAACGAGTCGGCACTAAGAGGGGGGGTTGAATTAGTGTAGCGAATAAAAATGTCGGTTTTGGAAAATTATTTAGTATGTCGAAAACCAATCTCGAAAAGTATTTAACTTTAAAGTATTTGCAAGAATGTAATGAGCAAATAAAGTAAGTAAATTGGTTCGGTCGTCATAACCTACATCCACTCCACCGATTCCTCTTCCGTCGAGGCCATCGGCATCCACTAACGATCTTCCTTTGATAGGCAAAGATCAACCTCCTTCTTACAACTCTATTCTCCTTTTGCACGCTCAGGAGAGAACCTTTACACCCCCTTTTTAAAAAGCTTCCCTCACACTCTCCCTTAGAATGGTCTCTAAATTTTAGGAGGAGGGATTCTATACTTTACAAGGGTTTTCAACTTTAGAAACATAGAGTTTTTATTCACTTTTCTTGCTTCTCCATGCAAAAATAGTTAGGGTATTTATAGACCCCAAATGGCTTCAAAAATGGAGCCAAAATTTAAATCCCCCAAAATATCAGGGTACGGGCGGTACCACCGCCTACAGTCTGATAATGGGCGATACCACCGCCCAATCTGACGGTACCAGTGCCTAGAAGATTGTGTCTAGGTGGTACCACCACCTGACATAGTCTCGGAGACTATGCCACGATGATTTCACCTGTTTGGTCACTGTTTGGGCCTTTCTCTTGTCCCAACACAGCCCAAACTTGGGCTCAACTATCCCTTAATTGGGTTGGCCCAATTCTAATCTCAATTATGTATTAACTATAAATTTTAAGATATTTACTAAGCTAAACAAAGTCCGTAAGTCTAGGTTTCTTTCGGTGAACTTTCGACGATCTTCCAGTGAACTTCCGATGATCTCTCGGCAATATTCCGGCAGACTCCCGGCAAGCTCCTAGACTTCACGACGATCTTCTTGGCGAGTTTCGATGAGCTTCTTTGGCAAGCTCTAGGACTTCTCTGTCAATTCCGACATAACTTCCGATGAACTCTCGAACTCCTTACAAAATTACGTTCTTGACTCTAAGACTTTATTTTGCTTTATGATTTGCTATCATAGTTAATTCTGCACATAAAACCCAACTCCGATCTAGACAATTATTACAAAGCTTGAATCATGTTGTCCGGCATGTCATTGGTTCATCGACGCTTCGTCTGATTCTTCGGCACATCGTCCTCTCTTGCGGCCTATTGCCCAATCGACCAGTTGACCTCCGCAACTCCAATATCCTTAGCGTCATATCTGCTCTTCTTTGCCTAATGCCCGAATTTATGACGTGAAGCCTTTTGCCGATACGTCGATCGATCCTCCGGTCCGACATCCAATCTTATGACATATTTGCTCCGGCCCAACATGATTCTTCCTACTTCAAGTGTCTCTCCTTGATCGATGCTTCCTGTGTCGTTCAAAACGTATATCAAATCATAAACATTATCACTTGATTTCATCATCAAAATCCGAGATTCAACAGAACATAGAACATCAATTTGTCCGACAAATGAGGCAAGATCGAATTCTAGCACTAGTGTGATATAGGATGGCTCTCTTGGAGGTGCAACCGCTAGTGCCATGGTTGGGAAACCCTTCCTTGCCAACAAGAACACCCAAATGGAGGATGCGTTTTTTGGACCTTGGATACATGTCCAGAAGAGAGCTCCTATCCGTCGATGTAGGACTAAGCCATTGATAGAGCCGAGGAAATCGATGGCTTATGGTAATGGGCATGTCCCATGAGATTTAGTTGGGGTTTCTGAGGAAGCTACTGAGGTGCACAGGTTTAAAGGGTGATGGGTTCCAAGGCAGGGGCGTTCGGCTCAAAGTCTCCTACTCTTGACTCGGTACAAGTGTTTGGAGGTTAGCTTCTTGTCCATAGAACCCCATCACAACTGTGCCCTCTCATACAATCGTGCTTGGTCATCCATATGGCACATCATATAATTTCTTATATCCTACTAATGGCTCTTCCTCGTTGAGGGCAATATAATCATTTCGATAATTGGCCCTTCCACTTTTTATGATGCTGCTTCGTGGGGAGGGTAAGTGGATCCCTTTCGTTTGTCCATTTATCCTCTTTGGACAATCCTGACCCTAATCCTCTTGCTTCCTCTTTTTCTCAACTAGTCTCCATGCGGAAGGGAGTCTTTACAACCCTAGATCAGGAAGGGGGAAGAGCTGCTGCCATTGAGATCAAGAGGGTTCATGACCTAAATTTGGAGATTGCCAACTCCACTCTCTTGAAGGACTTTCCCTTGTCCTGTTTGACTTTGAAGATGAACTTTAAGGCTATTGCCTCTAAGTCAAGTTTAAGATGAGCCACATTAAGAAGCAACATACTTTGACATGGGAAGCATTTCCGGCCTTGGTCCCTTTAGGGAACTCAAAGGGAAGCTCATCATCCTTTAATATATGTTCCTCATGAAGATCTTTAACTGGAACTGTAGAGGCCGTTGTAAGAGATTGATTAGGGATTTTATTCTTCATCACTACATCACTTTGATTTGCTATTTCGTAGAAAACCCACCAATCGATGCCACAAGCGAAGAGGATTGTAAGGATCATAGGCGATGTTTAGGAATGTTAGGTTATGGAGTCCTTTGACACTTCAAGTGACATTCTAATTGCGTGATGGTTTAGTATGTTCCTTGTTCAAATAATATCTAACAACTCTCAAGCTATTCATGTCGTGGATCATTTTTGCTCATCTCAACTTCCTCTGAGTGGATTAGGATTTTTCTAGTTTTTATTCCCAAATGTTAGAACCCTTCCTACATCAAGGACTTCCACTCGATCTCCTTGTGCAACGTGAACTATACAATATTGTCTAAAGCTTTAGTCAATCATCTTAAATCTCTATTGAATAATCTCATCTCTAAGGAGTAATCTGTCTTCATTGCCAACTACAGCATACATGATAACATACTTATGGCTCAGGAAATAGTGTACTCCATGCATTACTCTAGGAGCAAGAATCCATTCATCTTAGTTAAAATTGTCTTGGAGAAAACCTATGATAAGATTTCTTGGAATGTTGTTATTAATATGCTAGATTCTCTAAATGCCTCATTGGCTGGATTTACTCATGTGTCTCCTCCCCTACCTTTGAATGCTTACTCAATGGGAAGCCTTCCCATTCATCATAGTTAAAATTGGCTTGGAGAAAGCTTATGATAAGATTTCTTGGAATATTGTTGTTAATATGCTAGATTCTCTAAATGCCTCATTGGCTAGATTTACTCATGTGTCTCCTCTCCTACCTTTGAATGCTTACTCAATGGGAAGCCTTCCCATTCATCTTAGTTAAAATTGGCTTGGAGAAAGCTTATGATAAAATTTCTTGGAATGTTGTTATTAATAGGCTAGATTCTCTAAATGCCTCATTGGCTGGATTTACTCATGCATCTCCTCCCCTACCTTTGAATGCTTACTCAATAGGAAGCCTTCCCATTGGTTTAAGAGCGGTAGAGGTATCAAACAAAGGGACCAAATATCACCCTACTTGTTTGTCATTGTTTCTTAGCTATTATCCTTTCTCTTGAACTAGGCTTGTGATAGGAACCTGCTCACCCTATTTTGCTTCAAACGTACTTATAAATCGTGTCATCTTCTTTATACTGATAATATCCTTTTGTGCTTTCGTGCTAATAAGAAATCTTGTGACACTATCATCCAAATTCTTAGGTTTTATGAATCCTTAATTAATCTGAAGTTTAATAACCTCAAGTTTTCTATTTACTTTTCACGTAACACTCCTAATGATATTCGAAAGGAATTCTACAACCAATTTAAAGCAGAAACAGTTGTGCTTATAAATTGTAATGCTTAATGCTTTTCCTTGATTTTCTTTGAGTATATCCTGAATGCTTAACTCCAATCGTTTTAACTAATATATCAAAAAGTTTTTGTGACAAAAGAAGGATGGATCACTCTTCCTAAATAACATGGTGGCCTTGCAATTAGTTAGGGATATATCCATCACACCAAATTCACCCTCCAAACTAAACATATTGCTCAATATCTTAATAAGGAGGACTTAATCTAGGTTGATATGATGTTTGCCAAATATGATTAGATATCTCCTTGGAATGATAAGATTTGCACCAACATTAGTTGTTGGACTTAGAAACTACTGCATGCATCAATTTGAAATGTGACATTTTTAAATTTATTAATAATGATTCTTCCACGGATTTTATGCACGAGTTCTAGATTTTGGATATCCCTCTTTCACGTAAGCCCGCTTACCTTGATCCTACATTTGACTTTTCAGATTTACATGTTGGGTCTTTGATTTCTGATCGCTATTAGAATCTGGAGCTTTTGATTGATCGTTTAATTTGACCCTCGGTGGTGGATGAAATCTCATGGATCAATTTTCCTCTTGATCCTGAGGCAAGATGATGGCTAGTTATGGAGATTCGATAGTCATGCTAAGGCTATTGCTTAATATACCATTAAAGATTTGTAACGAGTCTATGGATTACTGGGATGGGTGGTGTTGGTAAACAAATGTGTTGTGGCTGATGAGTCAACACGGCTTGGTCCATGGGTCGATGTCGGGAGTCTTCTGTCGGCTGAGCTGGATGCCGAGGTAGGTCGGGCCCTCTCGACAGGGTGTTGATCGGCGTTCCTCAGTCCGGGCGCCGTTTGTGTTGAGCAGCGTCTTCTCCATCTCTAGGCTGGTATGTAGCTCGTCTTCGTACACTGGATGGTAATTCCCAGGTTGAGATGCTTGCGGCTCGATGGTGGCTGCTTTCCTACAAAAATGACCTTCATCGGGTGATTCCCGACTTTGGCCCCTCCGACGAGCAAGTCAGTAGTTGTTTTTTTCTTCTTTTTCCTCTCTCTCTGGTCGGATGTCGGCCGAAGGCTTTTATACTACTGTATGAGGGTCGATCGTACGCGGGTTTGGCATGGTGGTCAATCCTCGAGGGATGAGACGACCCTTTTGTGCAGCCGTCGTCCCAGGACGCGCGGAACTGTTCGAGCTTTCGAGACGAGACATACCAAACAACACCTTGGTACGGGTTCTGACTTGACGCGTGGTGGTGCTCCCCTTGCTGACTCGATTGTAGCGCGGCATGATTGTGATGTGTTTAGGACTCAAAATATACCTTATCAGGTGGCCATCTTTAGTTTTATCTCGGATTGAGATTTTTTTTTTTTTCGCTGAAAACTCCCCCACGTAACCTCCCGACATCTGTTAGGCTTGCTGCTATTAGAATGACCATCAACCCCGTATGTCCCATTTGTAATAACTATCCGAACACCGTGAAGCATCAATTTTTTGAATGTAGTCATGCATTAAAGATGTAAGAATTAGTTAAGTCAGAAGTTGGGACTGCCTCCTTCCCAATTTTGAATGTTGGAGTGATGGGAGGTAGTTCCTAGTGACAAACAACCTGGCATAGTGGTTGGCGGCTAGGCGTAGACGCTTCTTTGCTCTGAATGAAAGGGGGTTTTCTGCAACAAAGTGATACAGTTTTGGGCCACTCTTTGTTGCTCTATTCTATTCTATTCTATTCTATGATGATGTGTAACCAGCAAGAGGAAAATGATAGGATAGAGCGGATCCTTCATTGTCGGATGGACTCGATCTACTATGGGTTTCTTTAAACTTTACTGTGATGGCTCTTGGGATCGAAATCAGATAGTGGGGTTGCAGTTTCATCTCAAGTGACCTCGATGCTGCTTGTACCTTTTTTTTTATGATTCGACAATTTTGTATGACGATGGTCTTTTTGTATACCATTAAATCATAATAGATTCCTCTTTTCTTAGCAAAAAAGAAAAACAAAAGGATCAAACAATGGGCTTAACAGTCTTAAAGCACGGTAATGGTTTGAATGATACCAAGATTCTCATATTCTTTGTTTCTTCCGTTTGGTGTTTCACTCACAACGTTACAAATTGCCTCATTTCTCTGGATTACATAGGTAACGTCCAAAAAATTATAGAGCATAATTCTCCCCAAAATCCTGAGGCTGGAGCATCACGAAGATACTACGGAAACTGCCAGTCCTAAATAATCATACACGATCACATATATCATTGCTATTCGCTGTGGGAGCATTCTGTAGCATGCAAATACAATCATCTTTTACTAAAATTATGGTTCTTGTTTGCATATGGCTCGGCACCAATGTTTGTGGATGCATCTTCACCTTTAGTTCTTCTATAAAACAGCACATAAGCTGCAGCAGATTTAACATCTTCCTCGTTGATAGGTGAAATATGGCTATCATCAAAATTATACCACCTATTTTCATCCAGAAGCTGCATGAGAAAAACGAAATATCACATCCTTTGTTGTTCATTACACAGATTTGGAGAAAAAGCTAAAGCCGAGTAGACTAGTAGTAACAATCATGAACTTCGTGAAAATACACCGATAAGAAGCCATTTGATATTGTAGAATAATCACGTGTCAATCATAAACAACATCAGATTGCATAACTAAAGAAGAAAGTTGATGACGACAATCACAGAAAATATAATCACGTGTCAATCATAAACAACTTGAATGATGATAACGGTGAAAGCAGTATGCCTTTCCATGATGGCAAGAACAAGACACTATAGAGGCCAATGTTCCATTGGCCTGCATCTGTGATTTATTAATGTGCTCCAACGTACCATGACATCACTAGGCCATGATGTGCAGGGAATGTGGCTCATCACTAGCAAACTAAGTAGCCTATTGTTGTATCCATACCTTCTTTTTGTATTAACAGATCAAATGGTGAATTCTGTAACAAGAAAAATTAATTACTAAAATATTTCCAAAAATTTAAAACTCACCTTGATGTGTGCAGTATAATGCCCACTTGCCATGCTACCATAGTGGTTACTCAAGGCATAAAGCTCATAAATCTGGCGCGAACCTTTCTTGTGTGCCACATAATTTGTCAAATCCAAGTCATGAATCGGGAAATTGACAAAAGTTTCTAGTTTATGCTTTGTTGACCGGCTGAAGGAGAATCTTTTCAGATGAATAACCAGAACCTCAGGAAGCCTCCAGAGGTCCAACTTTTTGCTAGCTTGTCTTTGCTCCTTGCACCTTGGGCAGTACCTAAAGGATAATCATGTTCCACAAGTTAATGAGATCGGAAGCAACAAAATATGTCAAGAAAAAGAAAAAACAACACAAACTGCATGAAGGATAGCATAGGTTTTCACAGAGAAAGGAAGCATATGCTTGTGTTTGCGTCAATTGATGAACCAAACTATCCCAAAATATTTAGTGAACAAGAACTGCAGAAGGTTCTGGCATTCATAGAGTATGAAAATAAAAAATATAAATGGAAAACATAAAGTTTATGGCTGAATTAAAAAAGGATGCATTTTTTTCACTTACACAAGGACAATATGGAAAATTGCTAACAGTTCCTGTTCATCTTTCCGGATAGCACTAAGGTTCCATTTACATACCACTAGGCTAAATGTCTGATATTTTCTATAAAGCATCTGCTATAACCCTATGAAGCTAAATATTATCTCATCCACTTATGAGGCAAAGCCTTGGAAACTTTTAACTAAAACAGCAAAGACATTTACTGAACCCATCAACAAGAAATTGACACCCACCACATATCTTCAGGAACTAGTGGTTCCTCTCTCAAGAAAGCATCCAGACATGTATATAGTGAGAGAGGTTCATTACGAGTCCTCTTTGGTGCAGGTGCATACTTGAACACTTCTGGATGATTCTCAAAGTGATGTGTATCATACTTCTTAAGATCCTTTTTTGACCAGTTAATAAACAGCAGGAGTGATGTTGATGACCCAGGCACCACGATAGGTTTTTCTTCTGATGGCAAATCAACTGGTGTATCATGCTCATCAACCAATTGAAGATGCATTTTATAGGTTGATTCTGCTTTAGAGTGATATTCTTGATCCTTCAACTGATCATCAGAATCTAAGCAAGCTTCATGGGTACCGTGTGCTGCTGCATTTACGCTGGAATCTGACTTGCTAATAGACTGTATATCCTCATTTCCCAGCATAGGAGCAAGAATTCTCTGAAGTATATCTTGTATAGCAGAACCTGTGGCAAGTATATCGCGCGATATTAATGCAAGCAAAGGTATACCATAGGATTCCCAGGCCACTGAGCTGCTGATGCTGCCAGGTCCTCTGAAAGATTTAATAAACATGGTATAGTTAAGGATACAACAAAGTCCATGAGGGTATTATGACAAAAGGCTGACAGTAAATGGAAACAACCGAAAAGGAGAAAACCCAAGGCTCATAATTTTGCAAAATATAAATGAATATAAATAGCACGGATTGACATGAGCTTTTGTTTTAGAAAATGTGAGCCTCAAGTTTGGATTCTACAATAAATTATAATTGAACAATAATTTCATATGCATAAAATCAATAAGAGGTACACCAGAATTTTTAATATGTAACTTGATATATTGATACTATGCTGATTTGATTGAAGCATCTCCCAACCTAAATCCCTGTGGATTGGTGACGAAGTTGGACTCAACTCAACTTGAAAATGTTTTCATTTTAATCTACTTTTTTTTTCTTATCTTTAAGATAATTTTAGTACTTAACGTGGGATTTTTGTGAAAATCATAAATTATCACATTTCTGAGATTATTCAAGGAATACCAAGGAAGCCAATGAAAAAAAAAAAGGTTGAAAAGAAACCCACAATTTGGGATTACAAAGATTGATCGACAATTCTAACTCTACAAATAAGTTAAATCATATATAACAAAGAAAGCCAATTAACTATAACAAAGGAAGCCAATTAATTAGTTGCCAAAACAAATTTGAAAGTTTTATCTTCCTCAAAGAAAGAACAACTGATTGGCTTACCCTGATGTAATTCTTTTAACAGTATTTTTCTATTTTTTTATTTTTATTTTATCATACTTAAGGGTCTGAGCTGATGAGAATTTTCTCCCAATACATGTAGGTGTGAGCCCACAATCTTTTCCCCTAAGCGAATTCAAAGGAATTGGAATGAGTCCAAAACAAGGTTTGCCATATCACGCCAAGCGGCAGTGCAGATCCTGGTCTGGACAGGTACATACTGGCATACCATATGTCGGTAAGCCGGTATGTACCAACAATCTAACCACTTATTATCTTCTTCTCTCTTCCCCAATTATCTAACCACTTATATTCCATAATTGGACAAGCTATGAAGTCCCAAGAATCCTTGCTGTCCTAGGCTTCTCTTTGATCGCACACATTCACCAAAACCGTAACAGTTAAAAACTTGGATGTCGTTGGAGCTACCAGGTATTGAATCAACCTCATAATCAAGTAAAAATAGCCACAAAGAGTAGCCTCAATGTTGTTTTCTCCCTCAAGACTAATATTGAATTTGCACTCCATGTATTTTAAATGTTTTTAGTTACGACTACTATTTTTAGTGAATTGTGTGTTCTACCATATCTTCCCCTCTCTGTATTGTCATATTTTTCTCTTTCCATCAATTTTACTCCCAATACCTTAAGCTTTAACACCCTCAAGTGTCCTACATCATGAGCCATATATGTAAAGAAAATGTACCAATACAAGAAGTAATTACAAAATAATGATGATGTCCGAATTAAAGATAAATATTGTTCTTCACAAGTTTTGGCATCTTATTAGCTACAAGATGATATTAGGCTGAATATATCTTATAATTGTACCAGTCCTGTAAGTTATCAAAACTAAGATTGGTACTGAAAACCAGATAATTACATATTTCCCCCTGTAGTTACCTCTGTGTTGCATCTGGGTCCCTGGACTTTTAAAAGTCACATTTGGGTCTCAAAAGTTTCAAAAATGCTACAAGTTACCAAATTCTTCCATCGATGTTGTCTTTTTCTCTTTTTTCTTTTCACCATTTCTATTGCTGATCTCTTAAGTGTTAATGCCCTTTATGTTGTCCTACATCACAAGCCTTATATTTATAGAAAAAATACTGGTTTGGAGAGTACTTACACTTCATGACGATGTACAAATTGAAGAAAAATAGAGTTCTTCACAACTTTTGGGATCTTATAAGCTACAAGGTGATCATCATCTTTGATGGTTGATAGCAGGATTAAAGGATCTTCCAGAAATTGATGGATCATGTGTCCGTGTATCTGTGAAATTGTTTCAATAGAAATTATGAATTAGAAACTAGAGCTCACACTGGCCACTGCATTTCTGCCAAAAAGAAAATTTCCGCAAACCTCTGCAAGTAGTAGTTTCTCTCCATTCTTTAAGGAGCATGCATTGCTTAAAGCCTGGATCAAGTCCCTGCACCGACCCTGCTTCGGTACACTTACAGTACAAGTCGTTGGAAGAGCACTCCCGTCACTAGTGAAAACCACGACGGTCATAGTCCGTGAAGAAGCAGATTGTAAAGGCAACGAGAGGTACATAAATGGATCAAATGTCACAGACACTTTCCCACAAACAGGACAAACCAGAGTGGACTTGTATTGACCCTGTTAAATTTGCAATTATCAGCCAAAGAAAATGAATAATCTATCAACAGCAGATATCAAGCAACCAGCAGCAGAATTTAAAAAAAAAAATCACTAGCAAAATGCAAAGAAATGTTGGTTCCATCCAAACAATTCTTATGCATTGGCAAAGTTCTGGTATTCCTGCAGTAGAAATTACTATATTGAGATGGCTCACTTGTTCTGAACATATTTTAAGACTAAACTTTACCACCAAACACAAAATTGCAGTAAAAGTGTAGGGCCTGTAGGCTTCTTTGGATGCTACTAGAAAGTAAAACAAGACTGAAAAGTTACGATAGGCCCATGAGGTGATTATTTTAGCAAATGAAAACTTGCCGCCCCTCTTTAAGATTGTAGTAGAGATTCATACTTCCATAAGAAAGAGACTTATACCACTCCCTTCCCCTCGTATGATTCCAGGTCCAGATGCTTGGTCATTTATAGATCTAAACCAGTTGGATTTGATAACTGACCCAGCTTACAAAGGACAAGTTTTAACCTATGGCAAAATCTAAATTTTCGTACAAGGCATAGAGTTGACTTTTATTAATTTGACTTTACTCTTGGAGTACTCAAACGAGGAAGGGCATCCCTATTTTTCATTCACATAAATATCTGGAAAGTAAAATAAGAATATGAAGTGCATACTGTTAATCACTGAATTGTATCACATGATGCTAGCTTGTATCAACTCACAAGATACCAGCTTGCATCAAGCCCTCATGATTTGACATAGATCAACAACATAGTAATCTTAGTTTACCAGTGTTAGGCTCTATTTCTGATAATAACTTCAGACTCATTTATTTATTCTCACTTCTTCAATGCATCCCCCTTTCCCATTTAATATCTGGTCAATTTGGCTAATGCAGAGTTGGTATTCGTCATCCGAAAATAGATCCTGGTTTACAGGCTTATCGAGGTAAAAGTTCCTTTCAGTGTATTAAAATCATTGATCAAACATGAAGTTTACATAAGGTTTTCAAGATTTGTTTAGACATATGCTAATAACAAATTATGCACTGGAATAGGCTGAAACCATATCAAATTTTGTGTCTCGTGTTTCAGTGAAAAAAAGTTAACTAGTGTTTATTTTCTTTGTAGATTGTTTTCATTCAAGTTAACCAATATCCCATACACCATGAAGAATATAATGCAGTATCAGTAATTATATGCTAATACATGAGCTTCTCTGTGTCTTCACAATATCTTTACAAAATCAACTTAATATCAAATGAGGAATTATATGAACCTAGTCATTGCATGCATTGCATTAATTACTCACAATATGCCTGTCACATTTGTACTATTTGAAGAATTTCTGATGTGATCCAAAGTTGTAAAGTATTGCAATTAACAATTACACATAATATTGGTGAATGCTAACTGAACTCATATTTATGAGCAAGTATTAGGCCTTACCCTCCAATTTGGCATGATATAACTAGCGTATTCAAAAGAAAAACTAAAATGTGACAATCTACCTAAGAACAGAACTGATTTGGCAAAAGAAACATTAATCAAAAGACCCACAAAGAATTTAGGATGGAGTTAATGCATCAACATGGAATGAGGAAAAATTAGCTAAAATGACGTGTCTCTATGGCTATTAACTAGCAATATTACAATAAGCAGCACATTGCCACACCAGCGGCTTTTGGTGGTCCCTTTTTTTATAAAAAATAAAAAACTGAAACTCTAGTAAGTGCTTTCATAATTTTATACTCAAACATATCATTGACAACAAAACAATCCATAACCAAGAAAACTAAAATCAATCAGTAGTTCAAATCAATACAAAATAATCCTGATGTTAGTCCAAAGCAATGAATGTCATACCGCCCAAAATGGTACAAACAGGTGGTATGCCCAAACTAATACACGGACCACTCCCATTTTAGGCGAAACGGTCCAATTCAGGGAAAAATATAAAAGAAACCTAAAAGAACAATGGGGCTTGTCCAACTTAGTATTAAAAAGAAGAAAAGGAAAACACAATTAGTGAAGCCGCTGCCACCGCCACTGCCGTTCGAGGTCGCCGCTGCTGCCTTTCACCGATGTCTTTCGGTCGTACAATACACTCCCTCGCTTCTCCTCCGCTTCTTCATTCTTCTTCCTTCCTCCACTATTTCCTCTTCTTCCATTACTTTCTCCACCTGTTCCTCTACCACCTCCTTTAATTCCTGCCTCTTCCACCTTCCTCCTGTTCCACTGCATTCTCTTCTTTCTTCCTCTTCCTTATTCTTCTCCTTCTCCGCTGTGCTGGTACTGACCGATATATAATGGTCCAGCTAGTGATCGGTACAGGTCCGGTACACCATACTGTCACGAACGATCGTCGCGCACCCGCAACAACTTCGTTCAACGAACCGTTCGTTGCTTTTGCATGCTTATACAGAGATATGGCAGCATGTTTTGCCTTGGTTTTGTGTGTTTTTGCTTGGAAAATGTAAGCAACGACAGTTCGCAGCGCTGCAGTGCGATCGCTCACCACGCCGGGCCGAACTGCCCCAAAATGGCTCTGTTTTCACGTGCCATTGCTTGTTTTCTGCACATCGCAGCTGCACGCGAAATGTCAACCATCTCAACACCCTGGAACCCCCCGGGTGACACAGGGCTGGATGGGGCTTCGATATACAGTTGGGCGTTGAACAATCTTCACAAGTTCGCACGTTGACTTGACGGGAACTTGCCTTCGCGCCCGGCACCCTGTCACGGACTTAGCTGGAATTGCCTAAGTCGTGAGGCACCCTTGCGGCAAAGATGCGAACTTAGCTTGCGTTGCCTAAGTCGCGCCTCGCCCTTGCGATATGCGTCCGCAAAGATCAGCCCACTTGCAACCTCTCGCAGGTCCCGAAGGACCTGTAAAAGAGAAAGTTGATTAGTTCGAAGAACGAGCGACGGATAAGTCCCGATGTCTCGCGAAAAGGGAAAGTTTTACAAGCAATTCAGCAAGCACCTTGCATGCACAAGAGAAAAGAGGGAGAGGAGGAAAACAAGGACTTTAAAGGAAAACAAGTCCACAAACAGCTGCTCACCGGGTGCCGAGCGCGACAACAAGTTCCCGTCAAGGTAACGTGCGAACTTGCGAAAGATTGTACAACACCCGACACTATACTGAAGCCTCATCCCCCATGGTGCCACCCGGCTGGTTCCAGGGTGCTGAGATGGCTGACGTTTCGCGTGCAGCAACGGGCTGCAAAAAACAACCTGTGGCACGCGAAAACGGAGCTGTTTTGGGCTGTTTTGCTCGGTTCGGTGAGCGATCGCACTGTAGCGCTGCAACTTGTTCGAACTTACATTTTTACAAGCAAAAGGACATAAAATCAAGCCAAAACATGCCGCCACGCAGCTGTACATGTAAACACAAATGACAAACGGTTCGTTGAATAGAGTTATTGCGGGCGCGCGACGACCGTTCGTGACATTCTCCCCACTCAAACTGTCGACGCCCTCGTCGATGCTTGTTAGTAGTTGTTGATGATCGCTTCTTCATGTCGTAGGGTGTCTTCGGGCTCCCAGCTGGCTTCAGTTCGGGGAAACTTTCGTCACTTCACCAAGTACTCGGTCTGCTCAGCTCCAGTGGGTAGCTTTATCTTGCGGTCCGCTAAAATGATTTCAACTCGCTTCTCGTAGGGGGCTCTGGTGGGGGGTAACCGAGTTGGAACACTTCGGGAAGCATCTTGCGGATCCGAGTGGTAGGCTTTCAAGTTGCTGGCATGAAGAACATTGTAAATTTTGAACCACATCGGCAGCTGCAACTTGTAGGAGATGTTGCCCACCCTGCTGATAATTGGGAAGGGCCCTTTATACTTGCGCACCAATCCTTTGTGTACTTTGTTCCTAAATAATTGGAGTGATACTAGTTCATGAGGGTGCAGAACGTGGCCGGAGCGTTGGTTAAGCCAAAAGGCATCACCAAGAACTCAAACGCTCCATGCCTGGTCACACCAGTAGTCTTCGCTTCGTCGCCTTCAGCAATGTGCACCTGCCAATACCCCAACCGAAGGTCGAGTTTTGAGAAATACTTGGCTTTTGCCCAACTGGCCGAACAAGTCCGCGATAAGCGGGATGGGATACTTGTTCTTCACCGTCACTTTGTTGAGGGCTCGATAATCGACGTATAGTCGGAGGCTCCCATATTGTTTATTCTGGAAGAGAACTGGAGCTCCGAATGGTGCTTTAGAACTACGAATGAGACCACCGCTTAGCAGTTCACCTAACTGCTTTCTGAGCTCTGCTAACTCTGGAGGGGGCATGTGGTAGGGTGGTCTCGCTATAGGCTTCACTCCTGGCTCCAACTCGATGTGGTGACCCACGCCTTTGCATGGCGACAGAATCTTCGGCAACTTGGGTGGCATAACATCCGTGAACTCCTTCAGGACGTTCGCCACCACAGCAGGTTCATGAATGACCTTCTCGTCGAGTGGCTCTAGCTTCATAGCAGTCACGAATGTTAGTTCACATTTTCGTACCCCTTTCTTCAGTTGTTATGCCGATATATATTGGGGTTCCCTGGTTCCTTTCCGAGAGACGGGAACCACACAGGGGTCGTCACCTCCCATCACACATAGGGAGTTAAGGAACGGCATTGGCACCAACTTCACCGCGTATATAAATTCCATTCCAAGAATCACTTGGAAGTCATCCAATGGCACCACCATCATGTTTGTGCTCCCGCTCCATGTTCCGATCTTGATGGGAACTCCCTTTGGCAACCCGGAGATTCGTCTGGCCTCCGAGTTCACCGCCTTCATTCGACTTGGGCTCTTCTCCAAGATCAGCCCAAGTCGCTTTGCTTCTCGATCGGTAATAAAATTGTGGGTAACGCCCGTGTCCACCATTGCACGGGTCGTTTGGCCAATGAACTTAATATCTACGTACATCAGCTCGCCACTTCCTGTTTTTTGTAGCCTTGTCTTCATGTTCTCCCCCACTTGACCCCGCATAGCGTTCAACAAACGCATTGCTCCCATCCGGGGTCATTGCAACTCCTCATCGTCGCTACTGGATTCAGAACTACTCGAACTAAGAGCGACAGTCTTGCCCTTGTCCAATCGAGGGGGGGGGGTTTGGATGGAAGCTGTTAAAGCATTTAGTGCCTGCTTTTGTGGGCACTCCCTCACCATGTATGGCCCTCCGCACAAGAAGCATCCGCCAGGTTTCGGGGCCTTGCCTTTCGGGCTTGGCCCTTTGTGGGAACTCTTCTTCCTTTGTTCGCCTCTGAGCTCCTTCCCTCAAGAATATTTCGGAGGGCAATTGCTTGAAGATTGTTTCCTTTTTCCCGGGTCTTCGGAGAAAACAAAGTAGGTGAGCCTTTCTGCGGCAGCAATTGCCCCGATCACGTCGGCGACATTCCTTCGATCTAGTTCTTGTTGAGCCCATGGCTTCAAACCATCGAGGAAGCTGAACAGCTTATCCTTCTCATACATGTCCTCTATATCCAGCATTAGCGCAGAAAATTGCTTCACGTGGTCTCAAATGAAAGTATTTTGGCGGAGTTGTCTCAACTTCCTTCTTGCGACGAACTCTGTGTTCTCCGGCAGGAACTGAGTTATCAACTCCCGCTTCAAGTTCTCCCATGTGTCAACTCAACACCGACCTTGTTGGATCTCCTCCCATCGGGTTCGCCACCAAAGTTTTGCATCTCCGTTCAGATACATGGTTGCTATAGAAACTTTGGTTTCTTCATAATCAGGCCTCGTAGCTCGAAAGTATTGTTCCATGTCAAACAGGAAATTCTCGAGCTCTTTGGCATCTCTGGCCCCTCCATAACCATGAGGCTCGGGTGCCCTCAAGTTTTATAGCAGTGCAATGCGGGTGTTGCTTCCTCCCGCATTTAGTGCTCTTGTGAGCATGGTCACCCTTGAAGTGAGTTCCACCACAACTTCCTACAGGTGTTGCACAGAGTCTTTGGTGTCATCTGACGATCGGTCGACTAGGGCCTCAACCTTGTCGATCCTGGACTCCGCTTTTTCTTGCGAGCTTTCTACCCCAACAAGCCTTCGTTGGCCATGGTAGAGTTCCTTCAAGCTTGCTTCAAGAACATCCAAGCAGGTTTCCGCCGTTGTGAGTCTCTCCTTATAATTGTTTTTTCCAGTTGGCGCTCCAGATTGCGCCTCCTCTGCTCGCGGAGAGCAACAACTTCTCGCTCATCATGTTCACCGTCGCGCTCCTCCTGAGCGGCTCCAACAAAATGAGAGCGAGTGTGCACTTGCAGCCCACCTGCGGCTACTTGGGGTAAGGGTCCGGCTTGCCCCGTCTTGCTTGATTCGCCACGATGCTTTGCCATGGCGAAGTTGCGAAGTTCCTTCACTGCTCACTCGAAGTGCTTGCCCACTCTGATACCACACTGTCACGGACTTAGCTGGAATTGCCTAAGTCGTGAGGCACCCTTGCGGCAAAGACGTGAACTTAGCTTGCGTTGCCTAAATCGCGCCTCGCCCTTGCGATATGCATCCACAAAGATCAGCCCACTTGCAATCTCTCGCAGGTCCCGAAGGACCTGTAAAAGAGAAAGTTGATTAGTTCGAAGAACGAGCGATGGACAAGTCCCGACGTCTCGCGAAAAGGGGAAGCTTTACAAGCAATTCAACGAGAACCTTGCGTGAACAAGAGAAAAGAGGGAGAGGAGGAAAATAAGGACTTTAGAAGGTTGAACGAACAGCTGCAAGTCCACAAACAGCTGCTCACCGGGTGCCGGGCGCGACAACAAGTTCCCATCAAGGTAACGTGCGAACTTGTGAAAGATTGTACAACGCCCGACACTATACCGAAGCCCCATCCCCCATGGTACCACCCGGGTGGTTCTAGGGTGTTGAGATGGCTGACGTTTCGCATGCAACAGCGGGCTGCAGAAAACAGCTCGTGGCACGTGAAAACGAAGCTGTTTTGGGCTGTTTTGCTCGGTTCGGTGAGCGGTCGCACTTTAGCACTGCAACTTGTTCGAACTTACATTTTTACAAGTAAAAGGACATAAAACCAAGCTAAAACATGCTGCCACGCAGCTATACATGTAAACACAAACGACGAACGGTTCGTTGAACAGAGTTGTTGCGGGCGCGCGACGACCGTTCGAACTCGGTGAGCTATTGTTTGTGGACTTGCAACTGTTCGTTCTACCTTCTAAAGTCCTTGTTTTCTTCTTCCTCTCTTTTCTCTCTTGCACTCAAGGTGCTCGCTGAATTGCTTGTAAAGCTTCCCTCTTCGCGAGACGTCGGGACTTATCCGTCGCTCGTTTTCAATCAAATCAACTTTCTGTTTTACAGGTCCTTCGGGACCTGTACGAGGTTGCAACTAGGCTGAACCTTTGCGAACGCATATGTCGCAAGGGCGGCTCATGACTTAGGCAATCGCAGTTAAGTCCGAGGAGTTGGCGCAAGGGTGCTTCACGACTTAGACAACTTCAGCAAAGTTCGTGACTTTGTCGCTAGGGTGCCTCACGACTTAGGCAATTCCAGCTAAATCCGTGACATTGTGGTATCAAAGCGGGCAAGCAATTTGAGCAAGCAACAAAGAAACTTCGCAATCTCGCCATGGCAAAGCATCGTGGTGAATCGAACAAGGCAGGGCAAGCCGGACCATTGCCCCAAGCAACTGTAGGTGGGCTGCAAGTGCAAACTTGCTCTTATGTTGGTGGAGCCGCTCTGGAGGTTCGTGGCAGCGATTATGATGAGCGAGAAGTTGGCTACTCTCCACGAGCGAAGGAGGCGCAATCTGAAGCGCCAACTGGGAAAAAGAGTCACAAGGAGAGACTCACGGCGGCGGAAACCCGCCTAGATGTTCTTGAAGCGAGCTTGGAGGAACTCTACCAAGGCCAACGAAGGCTTTTTGGGGTAGAGAGCATACAAGAAGAAGCTGAATCCCGAATCGACAAGGTTAAGGCCCTAGTCGATCGACTGACGAACGATACCAAAGACTCCGTGCAACATTTGCACGAAGTCGTGGCAAAACCCGCCAGAGTGACAACGCTCATAAGAGCACTAAATGCGGGAGGGAGCAACACCCGCATTGCGCCGCCACAAAACTTGAGGGCACCTAAGCCTCATTGTTATGGAGGTGCTAAGGACGCAAAGGAGCTCGAGAATTTATTGTTTGACATGGAACAGTACTTTCGAGCTACAAGGCCCGATTCTGAAGATACCAAAGTTTCAATACCAACCATGTATTTGAATGGGGATGTAAAACTTTGGTGATGAACCCGTTGTATCACGGACAAACTTCTAAACAGGATGTTTGATTTAATGCTTATGTATGTGTTAGAACCCTTACAGATTCTAAACTTGGGGTTGATCTCTTTAGGGGATCGACCTCCTTGGAACTCTATAGGGGTTCCTCCCTCCAAGTTGCTGCTCAAAGGCTACAGAAAAGATTCATCTATTGCTTAAGAAAAGAGAAGGAATACATGGCTATTTATAGGGCTTCTAAACCCTAACTCCTAATAGGACTCCAACTTAAGACTCTTACTTCTAACCAACTCCTAATATGACTCCTACTCAAGACTTTTATTCCCTTACAACTCCTAATTCTTCTCTAAGAAAAAACCTCCTAACCCTAGCCAGCCTCTTCATCTCTTTAATAGGGGTCGGCTTAGGTAGGTTTTACATGAATGTCCCTCTCAATTAGGACTCTTCTAGCTAGAGTCCTAACAGACCCGCCCTCTTCAAATTAGCCTTGTCCTCAAGGCTGAGATTCCATGAACTCAGGGAACCGGGTCTTCAGCTCCTCATATGGTTCCCATGTGGCGTCTTCAAGTGGTAAATTATTCCAATGCACTAGTACTTTAGTAGAGGGACGTCGGCGACGCATCACGATCCTGCGATCGAGGATGGCTTGTGGTTGAGCATGAATAACTCCATCCTCAGTGGTGTTGGGCAGTTGGATCTGGGGTGACTCGTGTTCTCCCAATTTGGGCTTCAGGCATGACACGTGGAAGACATGATGAATTTTGGCATGCTCAGGTAATTTAAGTCTATACGCCACTGCTCCAATACGCTCTGTGATCTGATAGGGCCCAAAAAATTGTGGAGATAGCTTCATGGAGGCTCGAGTGTTGATGGAGAGTTGCTTGTATGGTTGTAGGCGAAGATAAACCCAATCTCCTACTGAAAATTCTCTTTCGCTTCGTCGTGTGTCGGCTTACTGCTTCATTCTGGCTTGAGCTGTAGAGAGATTATCTTTTAACAGTTGTAGGAGTTTGTCCCTATCAATCAATTCTTGTTCAACTTGATCTACCTTGGCCGAGCCAATTACATACTTTGGAATCACAGGGGCAGGTCGACCATACAATGCTTCATAAGAGGCACATTTTGTAGATGAATGATATGTAGTATTATACCACCATTCGGCCCAGGGAAGCCATTTTGCCCACTCTTTTGGTCGGTCGCTAGCGAAACACCGAAGGTACGTCTCTAAACACCTGTTTACCACCTCTGTTTGGCCGTCAGTTTGTGGATGATACGCTGTGTTCATCTTGAGTTTGGTGCCTTGTAACTGGAATAACTCGGTCCAAAATTTACTAGTGAAGATCCTATCACGATCACTTACAATGGACCTTGGCATCCCGTGCAGTTTAACAATATTTTCTATGAAAACTTGGGCAATACTAGCAGCAGTGTAGGGACTTCTCACAGCACAAAAATGAGCATATTTCGTAAGTCGATCAACCACCACGAGAATTGTGCTTTTACCTTTGGCAGGTGGCAGCCCTTCAATGAAGTCCATGGAGATGTCAGTCCACACCGAGTCCGGTATAGGTAGTGGTTGTAGTTTCCCTGGATTTGCCACAGTTTCACCCTTGTGCTGTTGACATACATCACATTGTGCCACATATTCAGCAATAATTTTTTTCATCTCTCTCCAATAAAAATTTTGCTTCACTCTTTTGTAGGTTCTTAGGAATCCAGAGTGCCCTACTGAAGATATGGAGTGAATTTCATGCAGGATGATTGTGATACAAGGGGAGTCAGGTATAAGCACAATACGACCTTTGTAGCGTAGATCCCTCGAATCCCAAGTGTAGTGGGCTATTGCACTTGGATCCTCCTCCAATTTTTTTATAATGTTGCTGATCTCTGGATCCTTCTTCCATTCTTCCCTAATGTCCACGAGGAGACTAGTGGTAGGAAGGGAGATGGCTGAAACCTTAGCTTGCTCAGGTAGCCGTGAGAGTGCATCTGCAACAACGTTTTCTTTCCCCTTTTTGTAAATAATTTCATAATCAAATCCAAGAAGTTTGGTTACCCATTTTTGTTGCTCAGGGGATGATATCTTTTGCTCCAAAAAATACTTGAGACTTTTATGGTCGGTTTTAATTTGAAATCACCGACCGATCAGATAGGGTCTCCACCTCATTACTGCATGTACAATGGCGAGCATCTCCTTATCATATACTGACATGTTTTGATGGGAGGGAGATAATGCCTTGCTAGTGTATGCGAGTAGTCGGCCATCTTGCATGAGAACGGCTCCAATTCCGACTCCAGATGCGTCGGTCTCAATGATGAAGGGTCGGCTGAAATTTGGTAGCGCTAGCACCGGCGTCGTTGTCATGGCTACCTTAAGTTTGTCGAAGGCAGCAGAGGCTTTGTCCGACCATTGGAAAGCATCTTTTTTCAGTAGAGAAGTGAGTGGTGCACTGATCTTTCCATAGTCCTTAACAAATTTTCGGTAGTAGCCTGTTAGTCCAAGGAACCCGCGTAGTAATTTCACGTTTGTAGGTTTCGGCCAACCTTGCATTGTCTTAATTTTTGTTGGGTCTACCGCCACTCCTTCTGATATTATGTGCCCAAGGTACTCTACTTTTTGCTGGAGAAAGCTACACTTTGGTTGCTTAACAAAAAGAGTATTCTCCCGAAGGATCGTCAGAACAATCCGTAAATGCTGAAAGTGAGTCTCAAGAGAAAGGTTGTAAATGAGAATATCATCGAAAAATACTAGCACAAATTTGCGAAGAAAGCTCCGAAAAATATCGTTCATGAGACTTTGAAAGGTTGAAGGAGCATTAGTGAGTCCAAAAGGCATTACCAAGAATTCATAATGACCATCATGTATGCGGAATGCAGTTTTTGGAATATCATCTTCACATACCCGAATTTGGTGGTAACCGGATCGGAGGTCCAACTTCGTGAAGACTCGAGCTCCTTTTAATTCATCAAGAAGTTCATCCACCACTGGTATTGGGTACTTGTCCTTGACGGTGATACCATTTAAAGCTCGGTAGTCGATGCACATCCGCCAAGTTCCGTCCTTCTTGCGTACAAGTAGCACAGGTGAGGAATAGGGGCTGCAACTTGGCCGAATCACCCCTGTTTCAAGCATCTCCTTTACGATCTTTTCAATTTCATCTTTTTGAAGGTGAGGATATTGGTACGGTCGAGTGTTCGCTGGTGGCTTGCCCGGAAGGATTGGAATTCGATGGTCATGTTGTCGAGAAGGAGGAAGACCGCATAGTTCAGCAAAAATGTCGGCAAATTTAGTAAGCAATTGGGCAAGATTTTGATCTTCAATTTCTATTTTCTTCCCCTTTGGTTGCTGCTGGAGGTGCATCAAAAAGCCACCATTTACCTTGTGTAAAACTTTCTCCATTTGTTGGGTCGAAACAGTGGTAACGTTGCTTCCGCGCTTCCCGCGTAGGATGATCTGTTTGCCCTTACAGTAGAATTTCATAATTAATTTAAAAAAGTTCCAAGAGACATCACCTAGTGTAGTCAGTCATTCTATACCAAGCACTGCCTCATAGTCATCAAGTGGTAGGAGGAAGAAATCGGTGATAATTTCTTGGTCTTGCAGTAATAGTTTCACCCGCGGGCATCTTTGGTCGCACTTTAGGATTCTGTCGTCGGCCACCTTTACATCGAACTTGCTGCAACCTTCAATATACAGTGTCATCCGAGCAGCAACCTTACTATTCAAGAAGTTATTAGTGCTGCCCGTGTCGATGAGAACAGTAATCGACTGTTGTTTGAGAAGGCCTTCAACTTTCATCGTTTACGGGTTTGAGTAGCCGGTTAGTGCGTGTACCGTAATGTCAGTCGGTTGTGGCTCTTCTTCCATATCTTCTATTTCATATTCAAGGCTCTCTTCTGGATATTCAATGACCTCGTCTTCTACTGGTTCAATAATAAGAAGTCTCCCTTTTCTACAGCGATGCTCGTGGCTCCACAGCTCGTCGCAATGCCAACATAACCCCTTCGTAGATCGCTCTCAAAGTTCTTCTCTTGTTAACCTTTTCGGTGCAGGGACTCGGTTGATAGTAGGGGGGGCAGAGGGCTTTAGTATTGTAGGTCGAGGAGTGATCCTAGTCCTCCGGGCTTCATGGTTCAATCGCTCCTCTTGAAGTCGTGCGAAAGAGATAGCTGCCATAAGCGTGTATAGTTGTCGCGCCTTAACTTCTCCCTGGATCTTCGGCTTTAAGCCCTCAATAAAGGTCCCCAATAGATGTTTTTCAGACCAATCACGAGTTTGATTAGATAACCTTTCAAACCTGGTTTGGTACTCCTGAATGGTGGAGGTTTGTCGTATCTTTGCTAGTTGTCCGTCAATGTTCTCGTAATAAGTTGGTCCGAAGCGGATCAGTAGTCCTTCTTTGAATTGTCGCCATGAAAGGACTCCATAAGTGTGTTCAAACCAGTCAAACCATTGTATCGCATCCCCTTCAAGATGTATAACTGCAATTTCCACCATGGATGCATCCGCAGTTTTATGGTACCGAAAATATCGCTCCGCGCGCGAGATCCAACCAATTGGGTCTCCTTCTTCCCATCTAGGGAAGTCCACTCTCATGCGCGAATAGTTGGGGTCGTTCATAGAGCCTCCCCTCTCTTGGAAGTCATCTCTTTGGGCATGATGTGATTGGTTAGAGCTCTCTCCTTGATGTGATTTCTTCGGGCTTGGTGGTCGGCCCAAACTGAATTCGGTAAGGAGAGTCTGAATCTTATCCTCCATTCGTGCCTCGAAGGCTTTAAATTTAGTATTGATTGCCTCCTCAGATGCCATAGTATATGACTCCAAATCTGTGATGTTAAGATCTCTCTTTTGTTGACGGGTTAAAAGCATGTATAGGTTGAGAGAAGTAATGGTTGAAAGGGTTGGTCGATTGGTAGATGTAGGCTGCGGTTTAGGTTTGTTTCGTGGCTTTTTGGGTGCAGTTTGAGGGTGTGGTTTGGTGGAGTTTTAGGGCTATGGATGAAAGTTTTCGATCTGTGGTGGATGGCAGCAAAAGTTTGATAGAAATCAGTGAAAGTTTGCTGCAGAATTGTGTTGTCTTGTAAGAGCAGAATTGTCGTCGAAGAAACAACGGTTTCTCGACGAAATCTCCACCAAAAATTTGACAGATTTGAGGAGGGAATTGACAGTAATATCTTAGTTTATATGACAGAGAAAATATAGTATCAAGATCAAACAAACAGTGCTATGCGACTGAAATTCTGCAATGTATCTTTCGTTGTACAGATGAAAACTTTATGACGAAAAGTTTATGTAGCAATATAGGAACAATTTTTTTTTTTTTTTGGATTTTCGGATAGGGATAACTAAATTGCAGCAGCAGTAAGGTAAGAAACCAGAACCTATTGCAATTCACGGGATGATCCGCGGTGGTGGAGATGATGGCAGAATTTGGCGACGATCTTTTAAGCAATTGTGGGAATTGCTTTGGGCTGCTGTGGAGGGCTGATGGATGGCTATGGAAGGGCAGCGAGATGCCAAGAACGCTGCTCTGATACCAGGTGTTAGAACCCTTGCAGATTCTAAACTTGGGGTTGATCTCTTTAGGGGATCGGCCTCCTTGGAACTCTATAGGGGTTCCTCCCTCCAAGTTGCTGCTCAAAGGCTGCAGAAAAGATTCATCTATTGCTTAAGAAAAGAGGAGGAATATATGGCTATTTATAGGGCTTCTAAACCCTAACTCCTAATAGGACTCCAACTTAAGACTCTTACTTCTAACCAACTCCTAATAGGACTCCTACTCAAGACTCCTATTCCCTTACAACTCCTAATTCTTCTCTAAGAAAAAACCTCCTAACCCTAGCCAGCCTCTTCATCTCTTTAATAGGGGTCGGCTTAGGTAGGTTTTACATGAATGTCCCTCTCAATTAGGACTCTTCTAGCTAGAGTCCTAACAGTATGTCCGTGTCTTTTGGTATGTTCATGCTTTGCACAGCATGTAGAGGGATGGCTAAAGGCTTAATAGTCCCATTTTAGTTGGGTTTGGTGGCCGCTTTAGGCTTGTAAATAAAGGTTGTGTCATGTGGACACTTGTGAGAGATTTTCGGTCTATAGTGGATCATTTTGACCCTTTGTTGTGCAACCTTTCAGAGCTTGCAAAGTCTGTTTGTAATTTACATTGTCTATGAAGTGTTTCCTGGAATGTTTGCTTGTGGATCCCGAGTAAAGCGCTTTCTCTAACTCGTTTTCTCTTTTGTAGATCCTAAGGGACCATGGGAGGTTTCGGGGAGGCTGACCTTTGCGGACGGACACGCAAGGGTGCCGCACGACTTAGGCAAAACCAGCTAAGCCCGTGACAGTTGGGAGGAGATCCAACAAAGTCAGTGTCGAGTGGACATATGAGAGGACTTGAAGCGGGAGTTGAGAACTTAATTCCTACCCGAGAACATAGAGTTCGTCGCAAGGAGGAAGCTGAGACAACTCCGCCAAAATACTTCCATTCGAGACTACGTGAAGCAATTTTCTACACTAATGCTGGACATCCAGGACATGTCCGAGAAGGATAAGCTATTCAACTTCCTCGATGGTTTGAAGTCATAGGCTCAACAGGAACTGTATCGAAGGAATGTCATCGATGTGATCGGGGCAATTGTGGCGGCAGAAAGGTTCACCGACTTTGTTTCCTCAAAGGACTTAGGGAAAAGGAAACAATCCTCAAGAAATCGCCCTCCAAAATATTCTCCAAGGAAGGAGCTCGGAGGCAAGCAAAGAAGGAAGAGTTCCCACAAAGGGTCGAGCTCAAAAGGCAAGACCCCAAACCTGGTGGATGCTTCTTATGCGGAGGACCGCACATGGTGAGGGAGTGCCCACAGAAACAAGCACTCAATGCATTAATAGCTTCAATCCACGCCCCCAGATCAGACAAGGGCAAGGTCGTATCTCTTAGTTCGAGTAGTTCAAAATCCAACAGCGACGATGAGAAGTCGCAAGGACCCCAGATGGAAGCAATGAGTTTGTTAAATGCTTTGCGGGGTCAAGTGGGGGAGAACACGAAGACAAAGTCGCATAAAGCAGGGAGCAATGAGTTGATGTACGTGGACATCAAGCTCAATGGCCAAACAACCTATGCAATGGTGGACATGGGTGTTACCCACAACTTTATTGTCGATCGAGAAACAAAATGACTTGGACTGATTTTGGAGAAGAACCCAAGTCAGATGAAGGCGGTGAACTCGGAGAACAAGCGGATCTTCGGGTTGGCAAAGGGAGTCCCCATCAAGATCAGGACTTGGAGCGGGAGCACAAACATGATAGCGGTGCCACTGGACGACTTCCAAGTGATTCTCAGAATGGAGTTCATGCATGCGACGAAGTTGGTTGCAATGTCGTTCCTGAACTCCCTATGTCTGATGGGAGGCGATGACCCCTGTGTGGTTCCCGTCTCTCAGAGTGGAACCAAAGACCCCCAACAAATATCGACATTACAACTGAAGAAAGGGGTACAAAAAGGCGAATTAACATTCGTGGCTGCTATGAAGCTAGAGCCCCTCGACGGGAAAACCATTCATGAACCTACTGCGATGGCGAACATTCTGAAGGAGTTCACAGATGTTATGCCACCTGAGTTGCCGAAAACTCTACCACCACGCAGAGACGTGGATCATCATATCGAGCTGGAGCCAGGAGTGAAGCCTCCAACGAGACCACCCTACCGCATATCCCCTCCAAAGTTGGCAGAGCTCAGAAAGCAATTAGATGAACTGCTAAGCGATGGTCTCATCTGCAGTTCTAAAGCATCATTCGGAGCTCCAGTTCTTTTCTAAAAAAAATAAGATGGGAGCCTCTAACTATGCGTCGATTATCGAGTCCTCAACAAGGTGACGGTGAAGAACAAGTATCCCATCCCGCTCATCGTAGACTTGTTCGACCAATTGGGCAAAGCAAAGTATTTCTCCAAACTCGACCTCTAGTCAGGGTACTGGCATGTGCGCATTGCTGAAGGCCACGAAGCGAAGACTACCTGCGTGACCAAGTACGGACCGTTTAAGTTCTTAGTGATGCCTTTCGGCTTAACCAACGCTCCGACCACATTCTACACTCTTATGAACTAACTATTCAAGAAGTATTTGGATAAGTTTGTGGTCGTCTACTTGGACATATCGTCGTCTACAACCAAATGCTCGAGGAGCATGTCGAGCACCTTCGGACAATTTTCAAGGTTCTTAGGGAGAACACTTTATTCGGTAAAAATGGAGAAGTGCTACTTTGCTCAGACGGAGATCTTATTCTTAGGGCATCGAATTGGTGATGGTTCCATTCGAATAGACAAATCAAAGGTGCAAGCTGTTACGGAATGATGAACTCCAAAGAATGTGTCGGAGCTAAGATCCTTCCTTGGTTTCGTCAACTACTATCGACGCTTCATAGCTGGGTATTCGAAGCGCGCAACTCCACTGACGGAGTTGCTGAAGGAGCAGCCTTGGAGATGGTCTGACAAATATGAAGCGGCATTCCAAGATCTAAAGGCTGCTGTGTTGGAAGAACCGATGCTCAAATTGCCGGACTTTGAGGAGTCATTCGAAGTCCATACATATGCTTCAGACTTCACTATTGGGGGAGTACTCATGCAGGAGGGTCATTCGGTGGCCTACGAGAGCCGCAAACTCAACAAGACCGAGCGGCGGTATCCGGTGCACGAGAAGGAGATGACAACGATGGCCCACTGTCTACGAGTTTGGCGGCACTACCTTCTCATATCGCGATTTGTGCTGAGGATAGACAACATTGCTTTGAGCTATTTCCAAACTCAAAAGAAACCCTCCCCAAAGCAAGCACGATGGCAAGACTTCCTAGTTGAGTTTAATATGGCAATGGAGTACAAGCCTGGAAAAGCAAATGTTGTGGCCGATGCGTTGAGCCGGAAAGTGGAACGAGTAAATGTCATACAATTAGAGGCCAGAGGCCAAGCAAGTCGGTTGCACTCCAATTTCCTTTCCAAGATCAGGGATGGACTGTACAGTGATCCCCAAGCAGTAACCCTGAAGCAACTAATCAAAGAAGGCAAGGCATGACGATTTTGGGTCCAAGAGGGACTCGTCTACACCAAAGGGAATAGGTTTTATGTTCCTCGAGTGAACAATTTGAGGCGCGAACTCTTGAGAGAATGTCACGATTCCCTTTGGGCAAGACATCCGAGCATTCACCGAACATTGGTTCTTGTGGAAAGGGCCTTCTACTAGCCGAAGATGGGGACTGATGTGGAGGAATATATTCGAACAAGCCTTACTTGCTAACAAGACAAGGTGGAGCAACGAAAGCCAGTAGGACTTTTGGAGTCGTTGCCCGTACCAGAAAGGCCATGGGTGAGCATTTCCTTGGACTTCATATCAAGCTTGCCAACAGTAAGGGGGACTCGGATCGATACTTATGGTGGTCGATCGATTTTCAAAGTATGCGACTTCCATTGTTGCATCCCGACACTGTTCAGCATAGGAGGCGGCCAAGCTAATAATGAGGAATGTGGTGAAGTATTGGTGAGTCCTGCACAATATCATCAGTGATCAAGACGCTCGGTTCCTGGGACAGTTCTGGACCGAGCTATTCAAATTATTGGGGTCTAAGTTATACTTCTCCACAAGCCTCCACACCCAGACGGATGGCCAAACCGAAAGGATAAACTCGCTCCTTGAGCAATATCTTCGGCACTACGTGAGTGCCAACCAACGAGATTGGGTGAAGCTGTTGGACATAGCCTAATTCTCCTATAACTTGCAGCAGAGCTCTGCGTCCAACAAGAGCCCCTTCGAGATCTTTACAGGATAACAGTCGTCGACTCCTCACACCTTGGCTATCGGGTAAACTGGGAGTAGTCCATTAGCATATCACTTTGCAAAAGAGTGGCACCAAAATGCAGATATTGCGCGGGCTTACTTGGAGAAGGCAACCAAAAAGATGAAGAAATGGGCAGAGTTAGGAAAGCGACCACAAGAGTTCAAAGTCGGTGATTTGGTGTTAGTGAAGCTCCAACCAGCATCACTTCAATTCTTTAGGTACAAAGTACACAAAGGATTAGTGCGCAAGTATGAAGGGCCCTTTCCCAATTATCAATAGGGTGGGCAATGTCTCCTACAAGTTGCAGCTATCAGCGTGGCCTAAAATTCATAATGTTTTTCACGCCAGCAACTTGAAAACCTACCACTCAGATCCGTAAGATGCTTCCCGAAGTGTTCCAACTCGGCTACACCCCATCAAAGCCTCCTACGAGAAGCGAGTTGAAACCATTTTAGCGGATCGCAACATAAAACTATCCAATGGAGCTGAGCAGACTGAGTACTTGGTGAAGTGCCGAAAGCTTCCCCGAACCGAAACTAGTTGGGAGCTCGAAGACGCCCTACAACATGAAGTAGTCATCAATAATTACCAACAAGCGTCGATGAGGGCATCGACAGTTTAAGTGGGGGAGAATGTCACAAACGGTCGTCGCGCACCCGCAACAACTTCGTTCAACGAACCGTTCGTCGCTTTTGCATGCTTGTACAGAGACATGGCAGTATGTTTTGCCTTGGTTTTGTGTGTTTTTGCTTAGAAAATATAAGCAACAACAGTTCGCAGCGCTGCAGTGCGATCGCTCACCAAGTCAGGCCGAACTGCCCCAAAATGGCTCCGTTTTCGCATGTCACGACTTGTTTTCTGCACACTACAGCTGCACGCGAAATGTCAGCCATCTCAGCACCCTAGAACCCCCTGGGTGGCACAGGGCTGGATGGGGCTTCAGTATACAGTCGGGCGTTGAACAATCTTCACAAGTTCGTACGTTAACTTGACGGGAACTTAACTTCGTACCAAACACCCGGTGAGTAGTTGTTTGTGGACTTGCAACTGTTCGTTTTACCTTCTAAAGTCATTGTTTTCTCCTTCCTCTCTTTTCTCTCTTGCACTCAAGGTGCTCACTGAATTGCTTGTAAAGCTTCCCTCTTCGCGAAACGTCGAGACTTGTCCGTCGCTCATTTTCAATCTAATCAACTTTCTGTTTTACAGGTCCTTCGGGACCTGTATGAGGCTGCAACTAGGTTGAACCTTTGCGGACGCATATGTCGCAAGAGCGCCTCATGACTTGAGCAATCCCAACTAAGTCCGAGGAGTTGGCGCAAGGGTGCTTCACGACTTAGGCAACTTCAGCTAAGTTCGTGACTTTGCCGCAAAGATACCTTACGACTTAGGCAATTCCAGCTAAGTCCATGACAATACGATAGTCCTTGGTCCAAAGTAAGATTTCATAAAAAACATAGTATTTTCAAAATACCACAGCTGTTTCTGGGTTAAGTAGAAGCTATCACACATTCTTTTTTGTTTTGTGGGTCAACTTTGTGGTCTAAAATGTCTGATGCTTGTTACAGTAAACCACAAGAGACCTAGCATGGAAGGGACCAGACAATGGCATCGCAGTCATGTGGGCTACCTTCACCATCAAAACCCGAAGAAAAAAAAGAACACTTAAATACCAATTTGCCAATTTCCATATGAAGAAATCAATTATGTAGTTGGTTTCTTTTATAATCTTGGGAACTTAATTTGTGGAAGAAATAATTAATAATACGAGAGATCATCAATGCTAAACTTGCTAAAAGTATGAACACTCCTAAGTCGTTCAGACATCAGAGATCAAGCATAAGAAACTAAAATGAAAGAAATGCAATTCATAAAGCTACATGGTGCCATCTGTTTATCATCAGTATACAAAATTAACAAAAAGAAACAGCAAGTGTCAGTCCAACACATAATAAATGTATCAAATCAGTGCAACACATAATAAATGTATCAAATTGTCCTTTGAATTCTTACAAAATCTACCTGGCATACATCAACAATGATAGAATCATTGCGAGCAATATGGTTTGCCCAATACTCATCAGCGACTTCTTCATCTGGTCGCCCATCTGTATCCTTGGATTTTATATAAGGTTTATGCTTCACACGATTCAGGTCCTCATGGAGTCCATCCAACAGGAATGCCAAAAGCTCCTGAATGGACAAGTACAAATTCTGCATCAAAGGATTATACAATTACTAAAGTGAATCAAAATAATCTAAGCAGTAAAACCTGAGAGTCATGTTGATTATTTCCACTGAATTGGGGTGCAAAGCGAGCAAGTTTTGTTTTAAATGGTCGAGGAGAAACAGGTGTACGCCCAGGAGCCCATAGCTTCCTTAGTAACTCTCCAAAAGCTAAAGCAAGCTCACCCTGCATGACTACCACTGTGATTTAGTAAATCCAACATTAAAGAGTAAAAGTCATTTCAGAACTCCAACATTTACAAAAATTTAAGAAAAATTGTGCACATAGAGTTAACTTTTTTTTTAATTTTCACATCATGAAGGCCAGTAGCAAATAAATAATATTTATAATATAAATGTGCATAACTAGACACTTTATCAGAAAGTAGATGCCAAGCACATATCACAGTTATGCAGGTTATGCAAACTTACAAGATAAGAACACACATAGAGATCAGCACAAATTTTGGCCAGCCAATGGATACTAAACCACATAGCATGTCATGAAGCCTTGCACAAAATTTGAAAGGACATCAAGTGACAATGGCTTTCATAAACTGTTTGGAGATGAGGTTTAATGCAGATCAGAAAATTAAAACTTCAGAATATGGTAAATGGTCTGGAATTGTTATTTCGTTCAGATATTTGTGGCCATCTCATGACGAGCTTAACATAGATGCTGCATAAGAATATTCTTAAGCTATTAAGCAAGTCTATTGCCATAAAGTAGCAGAAAATTACTAAAAGTATTCAAACCCTTGTAATTGCAAACGAATATGAAACAAGACAAGGTTTTGGCAACAAAGCCATATGAAATGATAAAAATCGATCATATTGAAAAATATTACTGTTGTTAACATATCTATGCAAGAAAAAGTTGAGAAATGAGTTGTGTAAGAAAATTATTGCAGCGTCATATTTAACAAAATTAATATATAAGAAGAAACTTTGCCAACACCAGTGTATAACAGATTATAGAGCGTGGATTCCACCAGAATTTTCTTTAAATATCTATATAGAATATTAGATCAATTCAAAATGTTGGAAACGTAACATAGAATTAGATTTTTCTGCTATATACAACTATATGGGTATCAAGAACAAACCAACAGATTTTACAATGAACTTGAACTTACAATATATCTAAGAGTAGCATCTTTAAGAACCTTAAGCAACATGCAACAAGGAAAAAAAGCCATAATCTTCAGTATGTGTATGTCTAGAAACTTTGCATATCACCATATTGCTAAAGGGAGGCTAAGATGGTGGTGAGCAACTCTATCAGACCAGTTGCATCATAAGGTGCAATCCAAATAGACAGAAGTGACATGTTTATAGATTCATTAGCATCCATGTCATCGGACATGTTAGAGTAGATAATCAAAATGTGAAGTATCACATGCAGATGGCAAACAAAATCATAAATTCATAGCAAACCTTAAGGTGAACCAAGAGACCAAGGCCCCTTAGAGCCTTGACGCATGACCAGATACATGCTTTAGTGAAGTAAGGTGCATTTAGCATCAAAATTAATGAAAATAATCTTAAAGATGAAATAAATTCAGAAACACATGTTCAATTTAATAATATATAAGCAAACAAATAATAGTTGGCTGAATAAACCAAGCATCGTGCCAGTTGTAAATGCAAAACACATAAGGTGAAAAAAATATGTATGGGAAACACAATATAAAGGAGGAAGGAAACAATAGCATGGAGGAACATGGGTTTAAATAGGTGCCCCGGCGCTCGCCTACATGCTCGGGTGAGGCGAGCGAGGCCCGAGCACCTCAAGCATCGACCAGGCAATGCGCTTCAGTGAAGCGCCGCTTGGGTGCTTGCTTGAACCAAGGCGACGAGTGCCTTGAGCAAGCGCCCTGTTCAAACAAAGCAATCGAACCAGACTATTAAGTCCAGTTCAGTTGAACAGTAGCTAGTTGATTCAATTGAACCAACTAAGCTACATAATATTACTATACCTGCAAAACTCACCCCTCGCCAACCCCCCCCCCCCCCTCCTCATACGACCCCGAGCCATAAACTCTAGCGCAACTACTACCTCCGCCACCGACACATAGGACTAATGCTTCCTTTGTCGTTGACGGGCGAGTCCGACAACTTAGCTTTCATGTGTAGTTCCCTCCACCATTGCTACTTCCGCTCCTTCTATCATCGAGTGAGAGGACCACAGCTTCCTCTACCATCAACAGACACCTCTGAAGCTTCCTCCACCACTATCGTCGTCGTCCGAAAGTTTCTCCGTCACTACTGCCCTCTCCTTCCCCACTTTCCATTGTCAGTGACTCCTTTCTCCCTCTCTAACTACATAGATAACTCTTTTCTTCTGTTTAAAAATACAATTATCTAAACGATCCTAAAGATCCTAATGCAATTACTTGCAACTTTTATGATACGACTACTAGATGTAGTATTTTCCGTGCAAAAGCAACTTCAAGAATGCATCATCATACAAGAAATATCCACCAGATGTAAAGAAGAGTTGCTGGCTTATATAACTGAAAAAAAGATGTAAAGGAATGAATCTTATGAGATTTTACTCAGAGAATAATATTGAATATATTAGAGATGATGAAGAAGAAGATTATTCAAAAAAATATCAATCCAAGTGAGAAAAAAGTATATGACAGAAAAGGAAAAGAAGCTATGATTGTTAAGAAGGGTAAAAAGAGATCGATGGACTTATACATGTATCAAGAATCACAAAAGCAACAAGAACAAACAGGAGAAAAATAAAGACAAGTAAATATAAGAGATGCATGTTATAAGGAGATAAGGGGAAGAATAATTCAACATATTGCTCGCTTATTCTATCAGGCTAGCCTTCCCCTTAGTACTTGTCGTTTAGACAGTTTTAAATAAATGATTTAAGTTATTGAAAGATATGGTGAGGGATTAAAATCTCCAAGTTATTATAAGTTACAAGTTTCATTCTTAAAAAATAATTAGATTATACAAATGACTTATTAAAGGGCTATAAAGAATCATTGGTAAAGCATGATTGCTCTATTATGTCAAATGCTTGGACCGACAAGAGATATAGGAGTATAATTAATTTTATGCTTAACTGTTTTTTAAGAACCATGTTTTTGAAGTCAATAGATGCATCATCTTTTATGAAATCTGAAGAAAAGATATATGAGTTGCTTGATGAGTTTGTGGAAGAAATTGGTGAACAAAATATCATCCAAGTTATAACCGACAATGGAAACAATTATGTGTTAATTGATAAGATTTATCTTTTGAATTTTGTAATCTTTTAATTACTTTATATCTCCAATTTAAATGGAAGAACTATGGGACTTTTAAATCTTATCAATTTTGCTATCCTTTGTCTTAAGCAAATTACTTGAAGCGAAAATACAACACTTATATTGGACTCTATATGCAACACATTGCAGTGATTTAATGTTGGAGAATATTGGAAAGATTCATCAAGAAAACTTTATAAAGGACAATCTTTGTTGTTGGATTTCTCTATAACAATACTAGAACTTTGAATATGATGAGAGAATTAACATGCAATAAGGAATTAGTGAGATATAGTGTCACCCAATTTGTTACTTCTTTCTTGAAATTATAAAGCATGCATCGTAAAAAATATATCCTAAGAAACATGTTTACCTCGGAGAAATGAGTAAAAGAAGTAAAAGGCAAGAGGGCTAGTGATATCATCTTAATGTCGTCCTTTTGGAATCTTATAGTTTCTAATCCTCTTGGAGGACTGGAAAGAACAGAAGAAAGAGAAAATGAGAAATAATAGGCTGTGTGAGACCATTTATCCAAACTCTTCCAGTTGTCAATGAAGGAAAAAACTTCTTTACTGATTAATCTAATTGCATTATTACAGAATGAGTATTTTAATCCTTTATATAAATTTCACTGCAGTAATGAAGAAAATGTACTAACTATCTATATGGAGGTGTGTCATTTAGGCATTGGATCCAAGGTTTTAAATGCCAATCTTTGATACCAGTTTTGACAACCAACACAAAAGTAAGATCTTGTACAGTATACCAACTTATGCCACTGCCGATTGTCACTACAAAATATAGTAAAAAAAGCTACATATTGACTACTACCAAATTGTATGATTCGTTATCTGGTCTTGTTTGGACTAGTAAATACCAACCAGTACATATTGGTTGAACCAATATTTTGAACCATGTCTTGATCTTTTAAAAAGGTTGACAATTAGTGAGCGTGAAGCCTCAATGAAACTCGTGAACCTTGACAAAGGCAAGCTTCCAAAATCTAACCCTTTGTGAGCCTCATGCCTAATATACATGCATATTCAAGGTTCATACCTCACTTTGACAGCCCAAATCATGATCAGAAGTATTCATTACTACTAATCAAATTTTACATGTATGTATGTTACACTAAATAAGAAACTCCTAAAATTTTGAGAACAATCTAAAGGTGACTTGCGATGCAGCAAGAGAAACCCAATGGACTGGGTAGATGGCTAACAATTCAGTAACTTTTTGTAAGTAGGCTTTGACTTTCAATAGTAACTTCTTTTAAGCAGGCTTTGAGAGTCAAAAGTTGTCTATCGGAGGTAATTTAAGATACAGCATGTAGCATGGTAGTTCATGTTAAACAGAGGAACTCTGTACCAACCATACCACCCAAGTAGATAGACCAGATTTTTCATGAACTCAGAAGGCAGTAAGGCATTCATCAGTCTCTGCTCGGTAGGCTCAAGCACCAGCAAAGATTTTCAAACAAGTGGCTTACAGAATCATCACAAAGTCTTTTTGATGAACACAAGTTAACTACTTAGCAAAAGCATCAATAAACCATGGAAACTATTGCTTTATATATTAGAAAGTGAGTATGAAAATTAAGCATCGGCAGGAATAAGAAAACAATATATTAGTGAAAGACAATATTAAGAATTTTCATTAGTCATATCTTTGACATCAACAGTGGCTTAAAATTCTCCAAATATATTTGACAAAATAAACACCAATATATGCCAAGACAGATACTTACAACCATGCCTAAAGGGTTCTGCCAATTTATTTCTTGCCTGTAATCTTCACGGAAATATCTGGCAAATTCTGGTGTATGGACAAGGCATTGTATTGCGCTGTTCATAAAGCAGGTATTTCCAAGATTCAAGAGCCCAGTGAGACCCAAAGGGGCTGCTCGTGTATTAATGTTATTTGTTCCATGCAAATTGTCCAAGTCACTAGTTGGAGAAGCCAAGTACTGACTTTGTGAGATTTCTGAACTGCAGCTTCTGGAAGCATAATTGTTGGTGGACAAGCCTTCAGCAACCGACAAGCTTGACTGAGAAGGCTCCACAATTACAGAAGTTGAGTCCTTCTCTGTACATCCATTTTCCTGTTGAGAAGTTGCACATCCACTATCAGCAGTACCATTTCCATCAGTGAGGACCTCTACAAGAATCTGTGCAAAAACAAGTTTAGTCAATAATTAGCATCATATTGCAGATGATATTTTAAATAGATTGTGCTTAATAAGCAAGAACTGGAGGTCATTAATCTTCAGGTAAAATATGCAAGCTAGATTTCTAGAGACACATTTAGAAGATAAATATGCAAGCCTTAGATAAAATTATGGAACACCACAAGAATGAAAAAGATCAAGCACATAATTTACCCCTATTTTCCTTCGGTAAAAACATGTTCCAATGCAACTTAAAGATTTTTTAATGTTCTATTGGAAAAAGCTGTTAAAGACCTACGTCCTGATCCATTTGTATATTCACATCATCAAGAGTTTTATCCATGTTGTCCATCAAAGCATGTTTTTGTTGACCATAATAGTCCCAGATACAAACCTGAAAGAGGGAAAAAAAACAAAAATATATCATACACTTTCATAAACGAAATGTGGAAGTAAATAACCTCTTACTTGGTCCAGGAGTAAACCAAAAACCTCACAAGCCTTTTTATGAAGTTCACCAACTGTTTCCTACAAAAATTAGGTCAACACTTTCAAATTTTATTAGATGTGTGTGTATGTCACAATATAAGCAGTTGAACGGCACATTCAAATGAATAAAGTCATTAGCACATTATTCATAGCTGCATATAGATTAATGGAGTGTGATACTGGTACATGCTCAAGTGACCAACTGAATAAGGATGTGGAAACCTGGGGATGCATAAAGGGAGCAGATCCATTAGATTAAAGATGATTTCATTTGCTAGTGTTGAAAGAATTTGGAGTGTTAGTTGATAAACAAATATGAACATCGATGAATGGGAAGAGCCAAATCCTGCATTATCTCTGCAAGATTAACATATGTCAAGTACCCAAAAAATAACTGATCCTTAATGCCTCAATAAATACAAGTTTATAATGCAATTCCACTCATAAAGGCTTGTTCAATTTGTGCAACAACCATTCAGATGAACAGGTAGAGAAATGGCTGATTAAGCAAGCTATAGAACAAACTTCATAGAACAAACCTTCTTGCTTATCCTAATAACTGCTCTCTCTTCTTTTGGCATCAAAAATAACTGAAGGCGTAGAGGATAGACTTCAATAGCCAAATCAGTCTGAGACAAACCGGTATTAATGGCTTTTCTTGGTAATGTTGGACCACCACCATACCTGGAAAAGAAGTAAAGTAATTGATTTAATAACTCCAGGAAGACTTCATGGTTTAAGCATTTTCCATACTCATAAATTCAGAGATATTATAAACAAAATAAAATGCCAAGTCTAACATTAGTGACACAATAATCCCAAGTTACTTGTTGCGGAAATTCTAAAGAACATAAAATGTATTAGCTTATATATAGACATGAAAAGGAACATATCATTTTCTTACTTATTAGTAGTTAGTGCATCAAAGAAATTTCTTTAGAAGTTGGTTCTATTGTCTTTGCATGGTTGTCTTGCTTTTGCAATATAAACTATTGTTAAACTATTTTCAGTTCTTCAAAAAAATTGAAAAAAAAAACTCTTAGAAATTACATGACATAGAAAATAGGCATCAGATGATGGTATTAAGAACAAATCACTTTTCAACAGAAACAGTAAAGAAGAAGGCTTGAAGTTTCAAAAGAATTCATTTAAATCATAAGACTTAAAAGTCTATACAATTATGCTAAAGCTTTGATCACAACAAACCAAAAAAAAGAATAACAAAACAAGGGAATTGCAATTTTGCAATTCGTATTATAGCAACAAGTACCATAAAAAAAAATACAAAAATTTTGTCAATCTTCTGAAACCTGATCATTTCTGATGCTAACCACATGATATGGAAAAAAAGTTTTTGCAAAAATTAAGACCATGTCACTAAAACCATTTTTCCCCCCACAATTTACCTTAAGGAAAAAATTGCAATTTGTTCTGAGACTTCTAATAAAGCTTTGATCACAACTATGTTAAAGCTTTGATCACAACAAACCAAAAAAAGAATAACAAAACAAGGGAATGGCAATTTTGCAATTCATATTATTGCAACAAGTACCATAAAGAAAAATACAAAGAATTTTGTCAATCTTCTGAAACCTTATCATTTATGATGCTAACCACATGATATGGAAAACAAGTTGTTGCAAAATTAAGACATGTCACTAAAACCATTTTTCCCCCACAACTTACCTAAGGAAAAAATTGCAATTTGTTCTGAGTCTTCTTTGCAGAATTGACACATTCAAGTGAGATTTTCATTATGGTGATCAAAAGGACATTTAGTTGATTATCAATCCAACCCTCAAGGAGAAATAACCAGCCAAACACCTAGTTTAAGGCTGACATGTCACTGTTTCTTCCTCATGGAGGACCTTTCTATGGCTAAGAAACATAGCAACTTGATCAATAATTCAAAAAATCAACTTATGTTTTTCACAGTTTCAGATACAAGTAAAGACTAAATAAGTAACAAGAAAAAAGGACTTAAAAGTTATTCCACTAGGACAGCTCGTGAAACTAAAATGAAACAATGTAAAAATAACAATATAATACAACAAGTCCTGGTACAGACCTAAACATCATCAACTGAATGGTCTTTGTGATCTTAGTTACCTTCACTGGTAATACAAAACAACTAAAAGGACATCCCATAACCAAGCAGACCAGATGGGCATCAGTGATCTTATTCTTCACAAACCATTTATTTTTCTTTTTCTATTCATTTATCTAACAAGGGAACCTTATTCTAATATTGCATCCCATTCGGTGGCTTTTCGTATGCTTGAGAATGACCTGACTTTCCATGAAGGCATGAACATTGTTTTATGTCTTCTTCCAGACCTCTTGTAAATTGCAGTCACAAACAGGAATAAAATTGTATAACATGCTTTAAAGGGCTATCTATAACAGCATATGATGTCCTCGTGGTCCATTTCCATGGTATACTGTTTTTTACTTTAACCATAGCTTTTATGCCAAAAAGACTCAGAAAATGAGGCAATGGCAGTAAAAACATGTGGTGATAAGGAAAGGACAATGGCAGTTCTAAAACCTGTGGTGAGGAAGAAATAATAGCAATTTCAAGTAATAAAAGGTATCTACCATTTTATGTCAGACCAAAAATATATAAACATTGTTTATTTGCGAACCTTCAGACCAGAAAAGTATGACACTTTTGATTTGTGATCTTATGACAAAATTGAACTACAAAAAAAAATTCTAAGAAAACCAACTGACAAAAAATTGAGATGTCAGTCACTTTTACCACATAATACAGTCTGAGAAAACAGCATGTTACCCATCTACACACATCATCGACTCCACAAAATATATGTTACATTAGTCAAAAAATATAAAATAAATTTTATATCTAGCCACATGGGTAAGATGAGCAATCAAAAAAATTTATCAATTTGACACTACAATGTAAATTACCAGCCATGCAACTTTTCCCAAACTTGTTGAGGAAGCAATATATAATCACGGCCTTCCACTAGAGTGTCATGGAGTTCAAATTCCACATTCGACACTTCAGATGTCGCATCATATATCAAATCAGAATTGTCAATAGCCGAAGGTCTTTTTGCACTTGAAGAAGCTGAGTCATGATGATGAGAACCATATGAAGATGAGCCATTGACCGAGCTGCTAGTCATATCTTGGTTAACATAATCAAGCCAACGTTGCCACCACCTATTTACCCAAAGTAACCTTGGATTAGAAAGAAACAAAATCATCTGCATTAATCCTTTGTAAATGTCATAGTTAGAAAGAAAAAACCTTGCGGCATTTTAATGCTGCCATCAAATTCATGAATAAAGCATACAGAAACCATGGACATTTAGGTTGACAAATTAAATTCATCTTGTGAATTGTGATATACTTGTATTAAACCAACCAAAAAACTATATATTTTATATCTCATGCAAATAAATAGAAGTGGTTTTGTGACTCTCTCTCAATTTCTTATTTAATAGGCCTCCTAATCTTATTATACCATAAACAACAAGGCATCACTCAATATGAACTTTTCATGTTACTCGCTGCTTTCTTCATCTCAGCTGAAGCATTTTGCCATGCTATCGATAGAAGGAATCAATTTCTAGTTGGCAATTTTTTCTACAAAGAGAGGAGAAATGTTTCCACTGAATGCATCACTATAGGCTGCAAAATCATCCTATAGATACCTTTGCACCAGAGTTCAAGTGAATCAAGCATAAGCATCAAGACATATATGCAGTGACATATTGAGAAACATAGCTTCATCAACAAGAAACAATCACTTCAATACAAATAGGACAGAAAATGTCAAGTGTTGCTGAATTCACTGGACATGAAGGACCAAGAAAATACAAGAAAACTAAGAAAGTATGCAAGAAAGGTCTTTAGGCCTTACAAGCTCTCTTATGTATAAGACTTAGCAGGTAAAAAGTTAATCTTGTCAACTTACAAATTCCAGCTAAAGAGATTTCAACTCTCAAAATTTTAGTTTCAAATAAATCAAATAATGGTCCGATAGGAATTAAAAAAGATACTCTAGAACTCTCAAGTAATTAGTTTTAAAGGAATTAAACATTGGTAGAACCATTATTTATCGGTTCGAGTTCGACAAAGGACCATTGTCAAACCATATAGGTTGGTACCAATTGGTATTTATAGGTCAGCAAACTGTCATGTACACCAAGACTATATCGGTTCAATCAATTGTTAAAACTAGTTGTAAATTGAAATTAAAATCCTTAGTTTAATTACAAAAATACTTGTCTAATTGTATGGCCAAATAAATTAGCTAAAATAGGACTAAATTAGTTGTAACCAGACTTAAACACGACTTGTTTGACCAAACAAATTAGCTAATACTAGTCATCATAAAGTTCAATCTGAAATTGTTGGAAAATAGAAAAATCTTTCATACTACTGACAAAATTCGGAAAGAAGGCCTGGTTAACCCTCTCCTTCCTAACCTGATTAGCAGTGGGATAAAAACATCATCTTTCACACCAAGTTCCAATACGAATAAGCTGTATTCTCTTTCATAACTGGATAAGATTCTTTTCCTCACCCAAAACCACGTAGAAATCCTCCTTTGACCAAAAGATTGTTTGCATCAAGCTGCACAATAATCTTATGCACTATTTTAAAGAATTTGTGCGTCAAAGGGCTGCATTAAGATGTCTTGGACTGAATTTTGCTGAATTGACCAATTTCCAGGCATTTTCACTGGTTGAAGGCTAATATGAGCCTGAAAAACCGTATTAGAGACCCAAGTTGATGGGAGAGAGGTCAAGCCACATTGTACCACATATGCATCTAGGTGCATAAAATACCAAATCAAGCATCACAGAGATCGTCACAATCTTCCTGTGCCCTCAGATTCTTGTTGTCGTCTCACTCGTCCTTCCTCCATCCCTTCAAGGCAAACTTTTCATAAGGTTGCTTCACATATAAAGGATCCTACTTCCTAAAGTTCTATCACTGTTCCACTTCCATCTGGAAAAAAGATGATATTTCTCAGGGTGAACTTCAAATTTTGATATACAACTGTCTCAACATCTTAAGCTTGAGTTATGGATTTCTGGTGTCTTTGGTTGCACCAAAAGATCCCACAAAAATGAATATTTCATTAAACATTTGCCTCTTCAAATATTTGTTGAGTAGAAAACTCAAATTTCTGGAAAATTCTATTAGATATTTAGGAAACCTTCACTTTTCAATTTCCAGATTGTTTTTCTCCAAAAACGAAAACTAAGTTCTCCATTTCTTCTTTCTCACTGTTTTTCATCCATCCATCAACAAAAACTAATTTACAGCCTATTCCTTTCCTTTTCTTACAATTCACATGTATGCTTCTCAGACAAATCTTCTCCACCATTTTACTAGCAACTGAACAGAGCCTTAGCAAAAATTTTGACCTGATTGATGACTGAAAATATGAAAAGAGGTTTCAAGAGATTACCAAAAGGTACACCAGTGCACGAGGCTTCCATCAATGTAGGATCTTCCCAAGATCAATGTACATAGTCTTACCTCTAAATATAGAGAGGTTGTTTCTGTTCAAGAGGGTAACAGCATTTGCTAAATTATTATACAAACAGTTCTGCTTCACCCGTATTAGAAAGTTCCACACAATGTAATGTCTTTTACACCTCCTATCGATCAATGCTTTCTGCTAAGGCAAGTAATTCCACTCAGTAGCCTGAACAGGATTCACTCTTGTTGCCTGTGGATTCTACCCTCTACTCAAGCTATCTTATTTCTTTGGTAAATCTCTGCCCATTTTTCATCAATGAAGATACCTTGTCAAGGAATGACCAGGTGATCATTTCTTGAGCTGTTAAAAAATTGCATTCTATATTGCTATTGCATAAGGCTTTGTTTAAGACATGCATATCCCCTTTTTTGTTTGGTCAAAAAACATCACTGAACAATAGATTCACCTAAACATCAGATTATTTGCGACCTTATTTGCCAGCAACAATTATTTAACACCTACCAAAGCCCATTGTTGCCAAGGCCAAGCATTGTGTTCCCTGATCATGTGTACCTGAAAGCAGAACAACTACTGCCAAACAGTTTATTTTCTTAAGACATGCAGTTGACGAAGTTGGACTCAGACAAAACTGTATGTCTTTTTCATCTCCAACTTACTTTATGATCTCCAAAATTTCACACATATACCTACTTTATGAGCAACTTTATTTTTAAACTCGTTATCGAAGTTCAATCAACTTAATCCACATACTTCAATTATATAATCATCCTCCAATTCTTTGTTAGCCAAATCCACATTTTGTTGGCTCCTCAATTATTTCTACAGTCTACAAATTGTTAAAGATCCTTTCAAATATCCAGACATGTTTACAAGACGTTGTAAGTATTAAAGAAGAAAATTATCAAAAGGAAGAAAGAAGGGGGAAATTGAAAAAAAAAAAAAGTCTAGCAAATAGCGATACATTATAAGGAAAATGGATTCGTAAAGGCCTCATAGATGACCAAGAACCTAAGATACATCAACTTTATGAAAGAAAAATGTGCATCAACATGCTGAGTTCCTACGTTCTCCACTAGGAAAAATAAAAAAATTCAAACCACTCAAGAATGTCGGTTCTTTTTCAAAACCCCAAAACAGAAAAAAAAAAAAAAAAATGATTTTTAACCGCTGAGGTTGAGAAAATACCAAAAAATGCCGGATCAAAACCTACACTGCCGCTCAAACAACGATGCACGAAGATATCACAAATCCACAAAGAATCTTGAAAGGAATTTTTAAGAAATTAAGAAAGATCAGATATTTCACCTATGGGTGATGAGGAAGAAGATGTCGCCCTCCTTGGCAAGGGATTCAGCGGCGATGGTGATGTCTCTGATGAGGACCCTTTCTTCCTCCGGACTGAGATCCACCGCCGAACCAGAAGCCTCCATCTCCTCCCGACACCACCACCAACCCTCCTCCTCCTCCTCCTCCTCCTCCAGCGGTGGGCCCCGGCGAGAGCGAGCACTATGGCCCCTGCGCGTGCTCCGAGCCTATGGCTATGAGAGAGAGAGAGAGAGAGAGTACGGTTCGGGTCACTCGCTACCAAAGAAAAAGGCGTGTTTTGGGATCATGTTCATGCATTGGCGAGTCCGGAGGCAAATTGACGACATACAGCTACCTCGTTGTAATCTTAAGGTTGAGGTTGCGCTCCGTATGGGCAAATTGTTTGGACCGTCGCCAATATGATTTTTTTTTTCTTTTTTATTCGTTCTTTTAGAAAATACTCAGCTAGATAATGCACAATCTATCTTTAATCAAGGCTATTTTGTGCCAATAAAATTCTTAGCTTTCTTCGTTATTTGTTCGATCCACCTTGACGTGTTTTTGCGGAGGGATGACGATATTTTGTTCGAGATTTGCTCAATTACTAATTGTTCTTTGTATCATAAGTCCATTGATGCCACCGGATGTTATAACTCGATCGAAGTATCGCTGGGGTGGCAATGTAGCATTTGGTAATTCTCGCTAAAATTAATATTAATTCAGGGCATCTAACCCTAGTTGGTAACGGGAAACTGAGGGGAAAAGGTGTTTTGATTCAGCTTAATCATGTGGCACTTAATCTTTCACCAACATTCCTTATACTTGGTGGAAGAGCATAATATAAGATCGCTATGAATCCAATCAAAGTGAAGCCTCCTGGATGTCCAACCACGAAGCGGCATAGATAATGGTGGCTGACGAATGGTTAAGACCGATCACAAATAATTCCCTTATTTACTGTTGAACTTTTCAGCTTGAAATGGGGGATGAGGATGAGATTGGGATGATATGCCGCACCGAAGGCACATGGCCCATGGAGTTGTTACTTTTTAAAGTTGCTCAACTAACAATAGTTTATTAGTTTGTGCTCCAAGTGAAAGATGTGGTTGTCACTGAATCGATCCACAGAGTTGGAACATTATCCAACTACTATTGTTTTTTCCGGTCATGTCAAGTTGCAGCCACTTATCAACTTATTGAAAGTCTCATCTTCCACATCCATTGGACTATAATGTGATATTGAAATGCATAATACAATCTAAAATGCAAAAAATATCACTTCTAAGAGGTACGGAGTATAGGTTGGATGAACAAAAACAAGCAGATATAAGATTTGATACTGTCTTGAAATATGGAAAGAGAGGATATTCAGAAATTGAATTTTTTTTTTTTTTTCAATACAAGAACACGCATAGCACATGGAAACTTTTGCCAAGTTTGTCATCTCAGCTCAGAACAGATAACGAATCTTATATCTGAATTCAAAGAAATAAAAAAGACATACCTGAATTGAACATAATTTTGCATTCCACACGTATGGTTTGGATATCTTTACCTGCCAAAAAATGACTCTTGACATGTTAAAACGATAGGGCAACTTGAAGGACTCAAACAAGAGAATGGAATTCACAAGAGTAAGCCTCCAGAAGAGTAACTCCTCACACATTATGGCTAGATCCTACCACGGTTGGTTGACCTTGAAATAAGACCAAATCATGCTGGTAGCTTGAGCTTGACATTGTTCTTCCAACTGTGAATGAAAAAATCATGATGTAGAGAAAAGGGATAAGAAAAAACACTGTAAAAGTTTCATAAAACAACTATTATTTATCTATTTAAGTAGTAGTAGAAGAAATCAACATAAAGAAACGTCTGTGCCAATCCAGATATCCATGCTGCAGACAAGGCAAAATGCGAGTAAGAAATACTCAATATAACTATACTTCCATAAGAAAGAACAAAAGAAAAGATGTGAATTCATACTTATCCAATGAACACAGTGAGGCTCAGTGAAGTAGCAGTAAATCCAGTTTAGGATGTCAAATGCTCTGTATGCTCTGTATGCTCTGCATCAGGAGATATTTTACCAAGTGATTCTGATTGTCGAATTCAATTTTCAGTGTTCAACTTACAAAAGGCACTTTGGCTAAGAAAATCTTAAACATAAGGCATAACATAGGTTGACATATGAACCAATCAACAATCAGTGAGCACAATTATCATCATATGGTGCCACAAACACTGAAAATTGACTGATTTGATATTACCGTTCAATTCAAATTAGCGGAAGTTTGCAGTATTCACTATAGAAATTGTGGAAAAAAAGTGTCCTTATGCACAAGGCTCCCACCTAGGATCTAAGAAAGATCAATGGCCACAACCATATAGCCTAGGTGCTATATCTGTGATTTAAACATTTGGTTACTCAAGTCGCAAGAGAACCATACCAAGATACCAAGACTTGTCCTTTATTCACCATAAAAATTATAGCTAACAATGTTATCGCTTAAATAGAAGATATTGTGATGGAATGGATTTAGGTACAAAAATAATAGTACAATAATTATACAATAAAATATTTAGACACCATAGAAAAACCTTTCTAATATATTTAACAATTGTTGAATGGTTTTTGTATAGAAGAGAGTATATTATGATTTCTGAAATATGTTTCACTTTCCAAAGCAGTTGGGAAGAAACAGCAGGAAGTTTTAGATGTTCTCTATCAATGTTTGACGTACTGCCCGAAACGGTACGAAACAGGTAATATGTACCAATCCGCCAACTACTCCCGAAACGGTACGAAATAGGCACAGTACGTACCGGTCCGCCAACTGCTCGTACATGAACCAACCTATTTCGGGTAAGCAGGGAAAGGGTAAGGCATTTAGCTAGTGGGATTGGAAGTCGGAATCTTATGGAATTTCTCTTCAATTTTAAGGTATTTAGCTTCATTTTATGTTTTATTTATCATTTCATATAATTATAGGCATATTAATGTATATTTATAAAGATTAAACATGATTATTAGTCCCAATTAGATCTATTGTCTTACATTTAGACCCAAATTAGTGATCTTTAAGGTTAATTACAACCTTATGCATTTTATTTGTCTCATATGCACTGGAATTCTTAATTAGGTATAATAAAATTATCATTAAATTAGAATAAAAAACCTAAAAAGGAATTTTTGTGAATTTTTTTATCATTTTTCATCTTTTTCCAAAAACTGGTACGTACCAGTCCATGTATTGGCATACCAACATACTATACGTATGTATAGGTCTGCCTGTGGACTGATACCACCAGCACAGTATGGCGGTCCTTGTTCTCTATCATAAGGACATTCTATAAATGATTTTCTAAAGCACAAATAAGAACCACGAAGTGGATAATTTAACTAATATATATCATGAATCACAGAAAATCTACCATGAAAATCTAATAGAAAGTCAGCATTAAAAAAGTTAAGATACTGATGAGCATGCTGAAAATGATGGTAGCAAGTCTCACAAAGAATGGTAACCAAGGTACTCAGGAAATTGAAAAAAAGGTATTATTACAAATGTAATTGAGAGTAAGGACTTAATATCTGGTGACAACTTCAGTGAAATGCACTTGTGACAAAAAAACACAAACATTCATAACTCTTTAACGTAAAAAGTTCCACATATTATAACGAAGAAGTAACTGTAGTATATCATTATACAAGCTTCACATTTTGCAGTTGCGTGGACACACACATCAAGGTAGATGTGAACTGGGTTCACTACATGAATGAAATCCAGCACCTCAGTCTTCTTTGTATGAAGCCAAGACAAAGCAAGATATTATGCTGGTCATCTGTAGGCATCATATGAACCATGCTATACGGTGCCAAGCCTGTTTGTAGATACCAGGTCAGTGAGACTTCTCATGTTCTCTTGGTCAAATTAAACAAGAGAGGTCGATCAACTCCATAGAGTCATCAAAATTGGCTTTGTTTCTAACGTGTTATAAATAAAAATTGGAGTTGGAATCAGAACGTAATGGCTACCAGTTAGGCAGTTACAATGAATTGAGTGAGTTGACACGACTCATGCTAGTAAAGAACTGCTCAATAGCCCCTCATGTTCAGTATAAGCGATGAAGAAGTCTAGCCTGAGTTGTTGGACACCAATCTCATTCTCCCTTTTCCCATGATAGGGATGAGGACCCATTCCTATGCATTGACTTATTGGATACCAACTAAAAAATCTCAGTTCGCTTTCCCATACAACAACAAATCATAGATCTCTTATATGTTTGCATGTCAAACACCACCAGTGTTCCACTCTGAAGAATTGGAGCTTGCCGGTCACGAAACATAGGTACATGCACCTTTAAACTTTGGCTACAACGATTGAATTCAAAGGTTTCTTTCCCTCTTCTTTAATTCCAGTTATAATTTCAGCTCAAGAACAGGTACGATGAAGTAAGTTGAATGTTTCTCTTGATTTAATTACCCTATCTCAAAGTAATACTAAGCTACAGTATTTCTACTCTTTCTCCCCTCTACCCATATGTGATCCCAGGGACATTTTTTCTTACTCAAGCACTTAGTACTGCTGCTGTCTACTTCAATCACTTCCACCACTTTATCCATGTCCCACTTTCTTCAGGTCTCCCCACCCCATATCTCCTATCTCGCCTTCTTCATTTCTCCTTCATCTTGTTTTTTCCATTGTTCCTCTTCTCTGTCTAAACGCCTTATCTGTTTTCTTGAAATTGCATCTCTATGACCAAGTCAAAGGCATTCCCAGCAGCCAATGCTGGAATTAGATATGCATACTTATGTCCATTCTTACAAAATGATTTATTTATACTGAGATATGGTAACTAAGAATAATTCCTCATTTTAACTTGTTCTTTTTATCAATTTTCACTCTGTATTTCCAAGATTTTTGTGATTCATATCATGTTCAAAGATTCATATCAACATAAAAAAAAAAATTTAATATCTTCTAATCACTGTAGAAACAAACCTCATCTTCAAGTACATCATTACATATTCTGATGTCAATAATAGCCTTGAGAAAGACCACAAGATAGAATATGCATCCAAGATAGATTACTTAGATAGGACAACTCAAACGGTCAACTTTCATCCCCTTCATCAGTATCCAATGGAAATATCAGAAATGTTGCACTGGTTCGCCAACATGAAGTGCAATCATGCAAAGGATTTTCTTGGTGTTGAAAAAACATTAATTTTTTAAAAAAGAGTTATATCGCATCATTTTCGACAATTCTTCATTTTGTTAACTATCTTTTATAACCCAAACTTTGGTTTACATAAAATTATGCTCATCAAAATACAATAAACATAGGATGAGAACAAAGCAGTTCAGTTCAAAAGTTTCAAGATTTTATTTAGGAAAAACAAATAATCTCCACGATGAGAAATTCTAAATAAGAGGATATATGTTTTTCTTATATAAAATGTGATTTTATTTGATAAATAGTTGACCTAAGCAAGTTAGTCTGTTGTGAAGAGATCACTTCATATCCATTTAATCATGGCCAAAGTGTTTCTAGGTACATAAATGTCATATTCTCTGGAAATGATGTCTAAAATGGGAAAAGAACAATTAGGTAGGGTATAAATACAATAAAAACTTCCACTCCACTCAAGTCAAAGATCAAAGATCTAGGATTGTAACTTACCCTAGAAGAAAACATATTGAACAGTCAAGTTGTCTATATTTTTTGTCCTTTGCAACAATACCGGCTGAGGAAGTATTGCAACTGCTTCCAAATATAGGGAGAATGTCCACATAACCTGTCATGAAAAAAGAAATCAGGACACTTGGCGTAGAAGCATGAAGATAGAGAAGGGAATATACTCAGGAACAATTCCAAACAAAACCTATTCCAGTCATAATGATACATTAATTACAAGATATGATTGGCAAATCTTGTTTGATTGAAGAATTTTTTAAGAAAGAAATAATCCTGCCAAATACATGAGCTTACCTCCTTAAATGTGAACTTTTCATTTATAACTAAAGCCAGAACTAGGCATGGTAATGCAAGAACGAAGTGACGAAAAGTGTGTTGGTCCTTGTCATAAGATCTACGGACAACTTGTGTCATCTCATGTACCAGACAATTGAGAACAAGCTCCCCAAGAAAATAAGTTTCATCGTCGTATTATAGACTGAGACAAAATCAGTAAAAATATCCAAGTATCGAGTGGCAAAAACAAGGGCATAAAGCTCTTGTGTCTTCAGAGAAATGCCCGTGAGAAAATGACATGAACCATGTCAAGTTATACACATACAATAAAACCAACTTTATGTAGTGGAAAGAGTTTTTTTTTCCGAAAAAAAAGGATCAAGATCCAAAATCCAAAATCTTATGTCATTGACATGAATCTCCATACAAGATCCAACATCCAAGTATCGAGTGGCAAAAACAAGGGCATAAAGTTCTTGTGTCTTCAGAGAAATGCCTGTTAGAAAATAACATGAACTATGTCAAGTTATACACATAAAATATAACCAACTTTATGTAAAGGAAAGAGTTTTTTTTAAAACAAAGATTAAAAAATCCAAGATTAAATACACCAGAAAGACAATCAAGATCCAAACAAGAAGTAGCCACAAAATAGATGTCAAGTTTGAGAGTTAGTTCATTTGGAAAAATAAAATCTTTATGATATCTAGTAATACTAGAAACCAGTTGTAATAACATACATTGAAGAGAATCACTTAGGAGGAATAACTTAATCATGAGGTTTCTTATGTTGATAAAGCAACCAACCAGAATAGATTATTGATGGTCAGTTAGATTCAGAAAAAGATGGATAAAAACTTGCATCAGATTAAGGGAAAATAATACTTCATTCTGACTGAGAGATAGTAAATTATCAAACTGACAAATAAAAATGCATTTGTGGTCATTACCTTTCAAGAGAAGCACACAGTTGCACATGCATCAAAATGTACTTTCCCAAAAAATCCATAATTAGAATGACAACATCGAGGAGAAAATACAAGACAAGGAAACAAGTGAGCAAAAAGAAAAAAAAAAACAAAGAATGGTACACAAAATGATCAGGAAAAGTGATCATATACCTCTTGTTGGCTCTGATGATGAGAGGTATAAAACTTCATGGTTTGTTTGAACATATATGCATCAAGAGATATCATGTATTAAAAACATAAAGGAGGTGAAGCAAATCAGGGACTAGCTATTGTGAACCATATGACAAAGTTACAAGAATGGCAAGCAAAATTTTATATCAGTTCATCCTTATTGCATCTCATTTATGATTTAACTATGTCAATAGCAAATAGTGATATGGTTTGTAAGACAAGATGAATTCTTAGAACATGATAGAATCTGAGTAGTTGAATATGTAGATCATACATGGTCGAGCCAGTCAAATAAAATATAGTTAAATGCTCAAATGACCATATAAAAAAACAAAAGAGATATAAATAATACTGAAGCCATCAGTGGATGGAAGAGAAAGCATTATTCCTTGCATCTTTCCTTTCCTTTCATTTTTTGATAGGATATGTCACTCCTATCGAGCACTTCTCAAATTTAAAAAGGAAAAAAAAAAACTCTACAAGAATGAATAAGACAGGGAGTTCTGAAATTATAAATATTTTATTGTACAAATATAATAACCAATCATAATCATGTCTCGAGAGCTTTTAGTCGCTGATAAACATATAGCTTACTGAGAGACAGTATTTGAGAGAGTTTTAACTTTTGTTATTTTCTCAATTTTAAGACCCGCCAAAAAAGACCTCTAGAAGTCCCCAGTTATGAGTCCTTGTAGCTAAACAACTAGCTAACATGCTATATTATTTTAGTACTCTTGACGCAAAATAAGCTCCAAATTGCACTCCACATGTTTCCTAAAATCTCAACTAAAAAATGATAATAATACAGTTAAAATTTAACAGAACAATAGACGACACTTATCAGAGATCACCATCATGACTTAGTGATAGAGCTTCAATAATCCTTTCCCTAACTTGATTAGGAGGGTTGGCAAGGCTCTGGTCACGCTGTGACACTTTCTTTACTGATGTAGAATAGCTTTCTAGTGTCTTAGTTCTACTCTTTAGCAGGGCATAAATAGGCAGCAGGCATTCAGATCGTGACCCAACTCCACGGTCAGACGTGATCTGCTCCACTCTATCAAGAAAATAAATAGGATGCTTCGAAGATCTCTCCTTCCAGCACCAAATCCTAAAAGCCTAACTATTCAAATCGGACTGCAAGCGAAACCAAAGACGGAGAGGGAAATACGTACCGGGACTTGATGGTGTGGATCTTGAGGAGAAGGACGAGGACGCTAATGAGATGCGTCATGTCGCCCGCTAACCTGAAGATATTCATCTCCGGCGACCGGCCGGCGGGATCCGAGCCGTGCGATCACCGATCTACGGGATTTACGGCGGGGATCGATCGATAGAGACTGAGATCGGCGTTCCCGTCACTCGCAACGGCTCTTAACCTTCTCTTCTCTTCGCGCCTCGCGTCTTCGTAACGAAGCCGGGATGGGAAGAGGAAAACTAGAACGAAAAGAATACCCGTGCTTTCGTCGAATCATATCGGTACTTCCAAACAACTTAACCCCGTCGCTTATCGATGGTAGACAAATAGTTCGCCGTGAAAGATGAGTTTTTGTGAATCTTGATGTCTTCAGCTCGCCGGGAAACCGTGTTTCTTCGACCGGAAGTGGAATAGGCATCCGAATACTTAGTCGGCACACATGAGTCTTCTCAGAAGCATTGCAATTGTTGACGTTGCGTGCACATTTGAAGGATGAATTTGACGCAAAATTCTTTGAAGATGGAGTTGATAAGCTAAAGATTATATTTTTACTTGAAAATAAATATTGATGAACGAAAAATATCCTGGGTCAATCGAGGCCTAATTATATATTTTTCCTTCCTTATATTTCGATTCTTATATTTAAAAAAAATTATATTACGTTATAAAGTGAAATATTTAATCATATTTATTTTAATAGTAACGGATAATGCCGAACGTGCAGACACAAAAACGATGGGTAAAAAATAATTTTAACGATGATAGTGATAGGCAATGACATCATGGGTCGCTATTGTTGTGATAGTTGATGACAACAATATGATGGTCGGTCTTATCGATATCGATTCAAGCATCGACAACAAAAGAAAAAAGAGGTAAAGCAATAGGGTATTTGGCATCAAAGGAGGAAGATGAGAGAGGTGAAGCATCGACATTGCACTGCTTTACCTCCTCTTCCTCCTCTAGCATCATTCTGTATCTACGTCGGTGCTAGAGGACGAAGAGGAGGTAGGTAAGGTATTTGCATCACTAACAACATGGAGGGAGGAGGAAGAGGAGGCAAGTAAGGTAGAGTGGTGCAGCACCGATGGAGGAAGAGGAGGCAAGAGATGCATTTGCGTCGATGTCACACCGCTTTGCCTTCTCTTTGTTCTCGTCGACCATGGTATTGTTCGGTGTGGTACCGAACTACCTCTTTTACATCAACAGCGCTGCATCACTCTGCTTCCTCTTTTTTATCATCGACCATCGCATCATTCGGTGTGGTGTCGTACTGCCTCCTTTGCGTTAGCGTTGTACCGCTTTGCCTCATCTTCATTCTCGTTGACCAATGCATTATTTAGTGCAATACCACACTACCTCCTCTTCGTTCTCGTCAACCACCACATCATTCGGTGTGGCGTTGCATTGCCTCCTCTACATTGATGTTAGACCACTTTGCCTCCTCTTTGCTCTCATCCACTATCGTATCATTTGGTGTGGTGTCACATTGCTTCCTTTGCATTGGCACCGTACCGCACTGCCTCTTCTTCGTTCTCACCGACCATCGCATTAATCTTGTTGATCATCATCACAACAGTCATCCACGGTGTCACAATCCACTACCACCATTGAAGTTATATTTTAGTATATTATTTTTATATCATTTATGCATGTACTATCACGCGCTATATAATATCTTTCGTCAATAAACCAACGATGGGATTAAATAATTTAATTTTATAATTATAAAAATTATAATATAAAATTTTAAAATTTTAAAAAAATAAAAAAAAATAATGAAAAATTGTGTAATTAGCCCGTCGATCAGAATGACGGCTATCTCACGCAAATCAAGCGTGGCCTATGTTCTCCTATACAAACTCTTTATGTGGTGATATCTTCACGTCCATATCATGTCAGTCTCTCTCTTCCAGGTACAGGTTGAATGTATTGTGGTGCCTCAATGACATCGAGCCCGTGGCTCCCTAACGAATTGGACACCTGCGAGGCCATCAACATGGCCTTCCTTTTCTTCTTTCTCTGAACAGTTGAGAATCCTCGCAGAATATAAATTACGATTCCGTTGATGTTCTCAACATCCATCGAAGATTCCAAGAATTCAAGTAACACATTTTTTAAAAGAAAAGAAAAGAAAAGAAAAAACTGATCCATGACGATGTATACGTTTGAAGTAGACTACTAAATCTTAACCGTTGGCTAATGGATCAACGATCGTAAATGTATACTTCCTTTCCTCTTATGGAGACGGATGCGAAACGGACTAGTAGTAGCCGTTGGTTTACAGATCAACGTTGGAAATGCATCCGTGGCGATTGCGTTTTCTTTATTCATTCGTCTCTTGGCCTTTGGCGGCCGCTGAGGCGACACAAAGGAAACAGCCTCCGCATCACCCTCCTCCGCAACGGCTATCTCCCCTCATTAGTTTGATCTCCTTTGACCCTTCTTTTGTAGCGTATGGATTTCCACGGCAGCAGCATCAATAACATGTGAGTCACCATGCTTTAATTTGATCTTTCACGAACATAATTTGATCCCGATGCTTTAATTTCTTCTTTGCAGTTCGATTCTCTTTCTATTTTGTTCGATCTGTATAATCTGCATATGTTTTCGCATCAGTAGTTCCTATTGCTCGATGCCTGTCTCACCGTAGTAAGAATGCATTGATCTTGAATTGGGAATGCTACCATAATTCATCGGTGTTCTTGCTTCGATCAGTATACTGTTTGATGATTTGCCCGTACAAGTCGCATAGTCTTGTTAAGAAATTAGGATCAGCATCGCTAGAATTTATTATCGGTGGTTTACTGGATTGCTTCTGAGCTTCGAAGGTAAATTGTAATTATCAACCAAACTCATCTACCCGCTTCAGATGTAAAATCCTTACTTTGCTCTGGAATTGAAATTCCACGGACCAATCGATGCTTGTTTTCTGCTAATGTCATGTGGAATGTGTGGCAGTGGTATGTGGGACTGGCAAGACGAAGATTGTTGCCTGGCCAGAGATTCCCGGCTTGGTGTGTTGTTTGTCTTTGTTGTTATAAAACCATCTTATGTGGAAAATTTGTTACTTGTACTTATTGACCATATCTGGTATCCACAATCATAGGTTTGTCTCATTGCCCGTGGGATGACGATAACCAAAAAAATGAGAGTCTGCTGAATGTCCTGGTGAATCAAACTCCAATTAGAGATTGTGGCTTGGATGTCATTGATGCAGGTATGTCTGTCATCTTCCACTTCATTCTACATTAGATGGTTCTAAGAGCTACATTGACAAGAGAGAGACAGTAGCAGGTAAGACTAAGAGAGGTCTCGAAGAACATAAAGAGGCATCACAAGTAAAAAGGCGTCGGGTTCTACGATTTCCTTCTGTTGCTGACGGTGCCACAGCTGACAATGGACAGCCGTCTTCTGCACCAGTACGTTCCAAGGTCTTTAATGTAATAGTATGAAGTAGAATAACTCTCCTAATTGGTCCTAATTAAACTAAATCATAACTCGCTTGTACTTAACATTCAGGGTGACTCCATGGTAGTAGATGGATGGCCAGAAAATTTACAGTGGAATCCCATCTGGAGTTCAGGTTTTTCATCTCGGCCTGGCATGTTCTTTTTTTTTTTTCCTTCATCTTAACTGATGCAGATGTATTTTAGCTATTCTGATTATGAAATCCATATCAGGTGATAGTTTTCTGTTTAGCAATGAAGTCTTGGACCAATCATCAGATGAGTGGCTAGAGAACTATTTTAATGATAGTGATATGTATTGCAGCTCTAATGAAATGTCAGTTCCTTCTACGCTTACTTCTACTGCTTTGTCCTTTTTGTCCATAACCTGAGGTTGATTTTTTCACGGTAGGTCTTCCAGTAACAATGAACGTATCGAGCCCAATGATCAAGTTGATGTTGCAGGTTAGTGGAGAACTCTCCATTTTGTTTGTAGGCGAAAGCCAATCATGGACACCATTTTCAGAATTTCAATTTGTTCACACAGTGAGACACTATTATTTGGCAATATTTTCAACATCTCCTTTGTTCTTCACAGATTTCTGCAATGTAGAACCTGATACAAGGACTATTGTCATCCCCAAAACCCCCAAGGCTTCTACTGTTAAGATTTTTACGGGTATCTTTGTGGTCTCACTCAACCGAGTTAGTTTGTTTTAAATATTTAGGGGTTTTGCCTTTCAATGCTTAATTCTCCTCACTGTCTAGTAATTTTCTCACTCTTCTTTCAGGTAGAAGATCTCATATCAATTCTCCCATAAAGTTAACTACCTCTGTTGCTTATCCTTTTAGCCTCGTGAAACCATCTGAAGTCCAAGGGCACTTGACCTTGAAAGACATAAATCAGCGGATTCATGCTCCGCCACCATCAAGATCAATCGACAAGAAGGACAATAACCCTTCCATTATTTATCCAACCTCTGCTTTTTCTGGGAAGCCTGTGGTTGTGAAAACTAAGATTCTCACCCAAGGGGGAAAAGGAAGCATTACAATCCTAAGAACCAAAGGCTGAGCAGGTGGCCTTCTTTTAAATAAGATTAGCAGTCAGCGAATGTGCTGAGGCATCACCAAGATCCTGATCACCAAAGGCTGACCTCATAGGTCCAATTCTAAATCATTTTTTGTGCATGGCATGTCATCGATTCTTTGTTTCTGTCAATTTTATTGATTAATTTGTGGGTGGCAATTGTGTTGCTCCTGAATGGAATGCGTTAACTTGCCTTTTGCTGGGTCTAATTTTGTGTACTTGGGCATTTGAGTGAAACAATAGAGTCCTTTTGATTAAGAAAAAGATGGTATTGTTCTTGAACAAGTTTGCTTTTCTCCTGATTGTTTTAATTGTGAAAATTTTCCATATTGTTATCTGTGATAAATTGGGAAATCCAAATGGCATCACTAACTGGGCGGTTCGGTTCATTGATGGGGTTGGCAATTTCTTATAAAGTTCATATGCGTCTCTGGGAGCAACGAGCAGTTCCTAGTTTTTTTGTTTACAGTGAAAATGCTGCTTCTTGATCAACACAACTGAGGATCTATAGCCGAGCTAAATGCCCAGTGAAGGAAAAGGTCAGCTTTCTTAATGAAGATGAAACATTTGAAAATACTTTTGAGATCCATTTCACTGAAAAATATAACGATATCAAGTGCCTACCAGATAGTTCGTCTCTCAATCTCCTCCTAATCATGCCGACTCGTGAGGCTTCCCCTGTGGACGATGGTAGCGTGCATGATAACTGCAATGGCATACTTCACCTTGGTTTATGAGGCATCATCGTTCGTACGCCCTTACAGGGCAAAGAAAAGCAGGTCATGTGTCTCTTCATAATTCAATCTTCTTCAAATATACAATTCCTGGAAGGAGTTCTCCGAGCGAACACTTTAAAGCACAGGCTTGAGACACACGCAGCGGCTAATCTACTTGATGTAGTAGGGGAGGTCGAGTACATAAAGAAGAAAGTAAGCCCAGACGACGCCGGAGATCCCTCCGAAGAAGAACCCGCCCGTGAATTGTGCCCACCCCTCGGCCGTCTGTAGCTTGTCCGCCTCCTTCTTCCTGCCGGTCAGCGTCAGCGTCGGCGCCGTCGACGGCTCGCCTTCCTTGAACGACGCAACCCCGTACATGGTCAGGCAGATGCTGAGGATCACGACGAGGCCGGCGGCGGCCAGCGATCCCGCAGCTCCGGCGATCTCGGTGTTGCGGAGTGGCCCGGCCTTGACGAAGGGCCCCACGAGGAGGTAACCGTGGGCCAGGCCCACCTCGACGCCGCGAAGGAGCGGGCTCACGGCGGTCCGGTAGGCAGGGAGGTTGGACAAGTACCAGGCGATCAGCGGACTGGATGTCACCGGCGTCTCCAGGCTTCCGATGAAGGGGTCGCCGTTGATCGGCTGGATCACTTGGTAAGTTGGCTGTGGCAATTCAGATAAGAGAAGTGATGAAGGTGGGAATCATTCCTAAGCAAAAGATCGACATATGTAGAAGACTTGTTTCTTGCCTTCTCCGCTTGGATGGCTCTAACCGTGAGAATAAGCTTCTTCCTGGAGTGCAGGTCTCTGAGTGGTGTGGCCGACAGGCCTCTGGGGATGACAAGACGCCTACTGCTCCTGCAGGAAAAGAGAAGGCTGCTCTTCAACTGGCTGGCCATGGGAGGGGCAGAAGCCAGTGCCATTGTCGTTCCTGCTGCAGTTCTCACTCGAGCACGCGGGGAGGAGAATGGAGCAGACGAAGGACTCGGGAGAGTCTATATCGGAAACGGAAAAGGATGCAACGTGAGGAAGAAGTAGAATCTAGTTTGAAGTGAGGTGTCGGAACACTGGTCTCTCATTGGATGGGTGAGATCCCCAACCCTATCCTTATCCCACAGCGGAGATTGTGATGCTGCTCTCTTGTGCTATGTGGCCATTGTTCATCACCTCACAATCGATGTCGATGGCAAAAACTAGTTAGTATATGATTTTTCTTCCCCTTTGAAATATGCTTATAATTGTATCATGATATTGGTGGATGCATTATGGTCAATGTTTCTAACCAGACATTAGAATAATGATGACGTTTTATGTCTAATTAACGATTAATTTATTAAATATTCCATCTATTTACGATGAAGGGCAGTGATCGACGGGGGGATAAAGCAATCATTTCTGGAAAAACAAAAAGTGTTCTGTCGAAAATTTTCGCCACGTTATGGGGAAAAAAAAAAATCAAAATTAGAAGTTTCTTTCTGGGCGAATTCGCTTAAATATAAATACCAAAAAAAAAAAATCTGACTTTGGATAAGCAAATTGGTCAACATTGAGTTTGTGTCGGACCCCAATGTTTAGGTCAAAGTCCTTCGACTTGGGCTAAACCTAAAAGAACGACGGAGGGAGGAGTCCACCACGACGGGGAGATACTCTTTCTTCTCACCCCAAAAGAGATAGCCGGCTCGTTCCAGCGCTCGATTACCGAAGCGATGGCTAAGGGCCGAAGCAACGCTGCCGGGGGCCGCGGTGGAGACGAAATCGCTGCCCCCGAGGAAGCTGTGGTTGCGTTCGCCAAGCTCCAGGGCGACGACTTCGAGTACTACATGCAGACGTACTCGATCGTGCTGGGCCGCAACAGCAAGACGTCGGAGGTGGACGTCGACCTCGCCTCCATCGGCGGCGGCATGAGCATATCCCGCCGCCACGCCCGCATCTTCTACGACTTCCCTCGTCGCCGCTTCGCCCTCGAGGTCCTCGGCAAGAACGGCTGTTTTGTCGAGGGCGTACCCCACGCTCCCGGCGACCCACCCGTCGAGCTCGACTCTCAGGACCTCCTCCAGATGGGGGAAAAGCGGTTCTACTTCCTCCTCCCTTCCCGCTCCGTCTTTGCCGCTGGTCCCGTCCCCCGCTGCCAGCCCCCTGCCGCTCTCGCGCCAACCGCTGGCCGTGCCAGGCCGCGCGACTACGGGAATGAGGTGCATGGTGGTGATGCCGAGGAAGAGGAGGAATATGAGGAGGAAGCAGGGGAAGATGAGGCTAGGCGTGCAGTAGTTGGTAGTTCAGGGAAGAGGCGGAGGAGGGATCTTGGTGAGGAGAATGTGGAGGAATTTGGTAGGGCCGAGGAGGCTGCACCACTGCGACACTCGGGTCAGTATCAAAACCCTCTTCTTTTTCATTGCTTCTTAGTAAATAACATCAATACTTGCCATTGTTGCACTATATTTCTGTGTTCTGTTCTTGGATTGTCAATGGATAGATAACCAATCTAGAACCAATGACAAGAAAAGTCTTAGGACCGATCAAAAAAGTTATAATTCGGAAATGAAATTTGGTAAAATTGGAATATTTGACATTGCTGATTTATTAATGCACTTATTTTCTAGGAGTCATTTCTATAAATGTAGCCTTGAAACACTCATGACTCATATATTACAGGAAAAGTTAAATCATATACAGTTAACCATATTTAAGAGTACAACCCTTTCCCTCTATTTTATAGAACCTCAAATTAATAGAAAAGAAAAATTAAAAAATTAAAATTAAAAACAAGAAAATTATGTTCCTTGCGCCATAGCTATTCGGTCACCCTTCCTTTTTCAGAAAAGATGTACTTCCAAATTTGTTTTGGTAGATAAGCTTCCATTTTCACAGAATATTTGGCTGATGGGTCTCGATACCAGTTCAGGTTCTCATATCCCTCGTATCCACATCGAGCTAGATTTTAAGCAAGGTATATTTTGTCATTATAAAGCTGTATAGCTGTTCAAGATGCCATATAATCATACTCATATTACCTTGATGCCGTTAAGCATATAAGTACTTGAATGATACGAAGGAGATTATCAAGCATCCCACTCTATTTAAACCTTTAATCAAATTTCACTGTCGTATTGAAAGTTCCACTAAGAATTTGGCAATATACCTGACAGTGAAGAAGCCCGAGACAAGGTCAAGGGCTGACAGAGAAGCGGACAATCAACAACTCCTGCAATTGGAAGAGAAAGATGTCATCTCATCTGTGACGACTTTGCTATCTAATCTTTGTGGCCCAGGAGAATGGTTGCCTATGGAAAAACTTCATGCAAAGGTTAGATGATAACTGATCTGGCAAATGATTGTGCTTCTTTGAGTTACTCTGTGTATTACAGTAGGCTTTTATATTTGCATTTCTGTGGGGAAAAAAAAGGCTAATCATAGTCACAAGAAGTGGTTGGCTGATTTGTTGTGATTTCCTAGTGCAGGACCATGCTATTGCTTAATGCTTACTACTACATGAACATATCTAATTGGAATTAGTGACTAATATAGAAATGTATAAGGATGCAGCAACCAAAAAAGAAAGTCATCATCTTTTCTTGGATTCTTTATCATTTCTATTATATTCATGTAAGCGGAGCCAGTCCCATGCACATTTTTATCTTTGGTAAACTAGACATTTTGATGGTTGATTTTACTTATTCACAATGAAACTTGAGAAGAAAGCCTACATTAGATCTACACCCAAGAAGACAGTAGAGTTATAAGGTTTCAAGAATTTTTATCGCACTTTGGAGATTATTAAGGAGTTTAAATGGGTATCTTCGTGATAACTTGATGCTCTGAGTTGCAAAGATGAAAAATTCTTGCATGTGAAAGTAAGGAAATTAGTACCGGTAACATCAACTTGATAGGCCATTCCATTCAATTTTCTGGTTAGTAAGTTTTAATTTTGACAAGGTAATCAAATAGTAGGAGTTACAGTGGATTCTTGGGGTTGCTAGATGCGGTCAGCTTCAGGTTCAGATAGAGAGATAGGGCAGATTTGATTGGGTTCAGAAAATGCAAACCCATACTCAACCCACTTGGGTTTGGTTCAGGTGTAGGTTAACCACCTAAACATACGTTTGCAATATTGATGATGATATTGATCGGGCAAATTACAGTCTCTCCACCTATCTTGGGTTCATCTGTACTTAGTTAATATGTGTTTTTAGAAGGATCACTCGGCACACCTGTGTTATCCCCCATCCTCATCCTAAACCTATCATTGCCCACCTCACTTTGAATTATTATGATAGAAAAATTAGTAGTATGTAAACTTTATATTACTTGTAGAGGGCTAAACTAGGTTTTGAACATCCAGAATGTTACAAAACTTGCCAAAAAACATAAGTGAATTAAGTACATTTTTTGTGTTGACACATATATGATATTGGTAACATGGTCGTGATTTGTATATTGTTACACAATTAATAGATCTCATTATTCAAGTTTGCCCATATATTTTTTTAGAGGATATGGACTTAGATATAGATAGAAGTGGATACTAAATTCTAAAATCAGGATTATCAACATGGAAATCTTATAATGGTCACCACAAATGATAATAGATTTTGAGCAGCTAGAGCATAAAATTGATTGTTTTTCTCTCTCATCAGAATATCATCTAATTGTATGCCATTTTGAAGGTTTCAGATACAGTGAAGACCATGTTGCATATCTCATACTGGAGCAAGTAAACTTTTAACAGGCTTCCTCATATATCTCTTGCTGCATATCTCTTTTGTCCCTGTTCTGCTCGGGTGGTCACTAAAGATAGATGATATTAGTTATAATTTGAAACAGACATCATGGATGAATTGGTGCTCGCCAATTGAATTCTGCTAAGAAAAGTTGGTTCAGGGGAATATAAAATGTAATGCTACAGAAAACTTTTGACAATTCCTGCACATTGTATAATTGTTTGATTGAAGAATGGTTTTTATCTGTTTTGTTAGTTTTGCTGTCTTAAAATATTTAGTTAAAGCCTTATTGTTTCTAAAGATTTCCTGTGAGTCTCTAAAATTTGTCACAGTTAAGATATCCCATGGTTGAGTTATTGTCTATGACTATCAAATTATTGAACGGTTAATCATTTTCCAGGTATTTTGTTCATCTGATACAAGATCACTATTTACAAATCTTATATCAATAACTTGTTGCTGATTAACTGCTCATCTTTAGTAGATACCTAATCTTAAATTTGTCATGTTCTAATATTTTTACTTTTCTTCTGATCCAGTTGTTTGAAATATATGGTGATGTATGGCATCACAGCCGAGTAAGAAGATACTTGACAACGGAAGACTATCCTGAAAGTGAAACAGAAGGTAGACCTTGGTTTGGCCTATTGATGCTGCTACGGAAACACCCAGAGCACTTTGCAATTAACATACGGTCGAAGGGAAGGGCGAAATCAGAATTTGTTTCGTTAGTCTCATTGCATTGCTAAGTATCTTCTGGAATCGTCTTATGTAGCTCCATAAAAATAGGTGGAAATAATATTTACTTTTGCATTGGCATCTTGTTTCCCTTTGCTTGCTATACTGGCACAGGAATGTCAAAATAAAACATGATTTCCGAAACCATCAGCAATTACTTTTTCCTGTTGTTCATCCCAGAAAGATAAAAAGTCTATAGCTACCACTAGATTTCAGGCACCATAACAAATGATCATGGCATGGCATCTGCAGTTGTTGTATGGTGGAGCACCCAGTTACTGCAGTTAGTGATGTAGCAGGAGTTGACAGAATCATTTATAAGCTGTTCATGAAATTGAAGTAGCTTAAATTTTGACCAAAATTTATCTCATCAATTGGATTATTACGATAGTCTTGAATCCTATGATTGTTTTGCACATTTGTCTGTTACAGAGTTTCCAATGATTAAGTTGCTTGCGTATTGTATTGATAGTCTAATGTTGATGTATTTTTGGACATTTGCATGGTCACGCTTTAATATGTCCTTTTAAAGAATAAGCATCTTTTAGATGGAATGCCGGTGCAAGCTGTGTCAAAACTTCATCGACAATGTCATATTAAAATCTGTACTTTTAGCAGTAACCCAAAAAGGGAGGGGGGGGGGGCCGGAAAAATAAAGCTCATGAACAAAGCTCTTGTTGACAAAGGTTGGTCGGACAAATGAATACCGAGCATGACTCAAGTGATGAGGACAATGATGAACTTGAACTTCGAACACTAAATCTTAATAAGTTTATTAAACAAAAATCTAAAATAGACAATGAATTTGAATGAAGGAAGAGGCCAAAAAAGAGGAAGACAACCAAGGATGAATCAAGAACTTCCAAAGGTGAAACGACGAATTGGGTTTTGATGGGCTTCGACTACAAGGCAAGTAACTCAACTCTCTTGAATTATCTCTAACGCAACACCATTATCCTCGCACTCCCAGTTGCTAGTTGCCGTTTGGCATCCAACTCCCTTGACTTCTTTTGTCTCTCTACACTACAAAAGCTCTAGTGTTGTGTAGAGAGCTTTTGTTGACAAAGGTTGGTCGGACAAATGAATACCGAGCATGACTCAAGTGATGAGGACAATGATGAACTTAAACTTCGAACACTAAATCTTAATAAGTTTATTAAACAAAAATCTAAAATAGACAATGAACTTGAACGAAGGAAGAGGCCAAAAAAGAGGAAGGCAACCAAGGATGAATCAAGAACTTTTAAAGGTGAAACGACGAATTGGGTTTTGATGGGCTTCGACTACAAGGCAAGTAACTCAACTCTCTTGAATTATCTCTAACGCAACACCATTATCCTCGCACTCCCAGTTGCTAGTTGCCGTTTGACATCCAACTCCCTTGACTTCTTTTGTCTCTCTACACTACAAAAGCTCTAGTGTTGTGTTCGTTCCGCAGGTCAAAATGTACTAATCTCGCCTAAAACATCATTTTTCAGAAAAAAAAAATTGGTTTTTTTTTTGTTTGTCAAAATTGGTTTTCTGGTAAAAAATTAATAGAAAAATTCTTTTATGATCCATAAAATAGATTGTATTACAAATAATGCTAGTTGCAAGATGAGCTATATAACTAATTTCATAGTATTTATAGGAACATTATGATCCAAATACCTGTGGAGGTCGGCCAAGGCGTGTCGAGGCCGGAGAAGATGACGACGCTGGGACGGCGGCGTCGGCTCGAGGGAGGTACCGAGAGAAGGTGGCGGAGAACGAGCTCTCCTCCTCTATGATTAGTATTCTTCTTCTTCTTCCTTCGTCGTCGTTTCCTCTTCCTCTTCGATCCTTCGTCGGATCCTAATCATTGTGGAGTGAGTTCAATCAAACAACCCACATAACTTCTAATTCCCGGTGAAATTACCAGATCAATAGTTTCCTTACGATACGTTGACACAGTTCGGGCTCGAACCTGATCTCAGCCCGAGCTCGAACAAGGAAAGCCTGGTTCAAACTTGGCTTGGTTGCACCCCCACCAGCTCAGCCACCCTTTGGCTTTTCTCCTCCATCCTTGTGCACTCTCCTCTCGGACACTGGCCTCCATCTTGCAACCCTCGATACCTTCGCAGAGAGTTCTTGGCGACCGATGGCCGGAAAGCCGCTGCCCTCCGCGGCCACGGCCGCCTGCTCTATCCAGCGCTCTCTCCTCGCTGTCGCTGCCCTTACCCTGATCTGCTTCAGCCTCCTCTCTCTCAGATCCCTCCGCTCGTCTCCCCAATTTCCCTCCCCGGAGGTACTCGAAGTATAACAAGAAGATCTCTCTCTATTTTGTGTCGTATTCTCCTTCTGTTCTTTCATTTCCTGCAATGTCACTGATTCTTGATGCTGAAGGTGGCTGTGGCCGAAGTTTCCAGCGATCTTTCCAGCCGGATGCTGGCCCCTTCCTCGATCTACCACTCCCCGGACGTCTTCTTGAAGAACTACGCGGAGATGGACAGGAAATTTAAGGTTTTTATCTACCCGGATGGGGATCCGAATACGTACTTCCAGACACCGCGGAAGCTGACTGGGAAGTACTCCAGCGAGGGGTACTTCTTCCAGAACATCCGCGAGAGCCGCTTCCGGACGGAGGATGCCGATCAGGCCGACCTGTTCTTTGTGCCCATATCGTGCCATAAGATGAGAGGGAAGGTTAGAGTTTTCGAGATCTTTGTGCTTCGTTCCACATCTTTTTATTGTCACTGTAACCTCTGTATCTATGCACTTTTGATTCTTTCCTTCATCTAGGATACTTTCAGCTTACTAGTTAGCACTAAGTATTATCATTACATCATTTTGGTTGTACAAGGTTTCGTATGTGATTTAATGTGGTATATTTACTAGGTGTGTTATATATATGGTCCGTAATTGCAATAGGAAAGGGACCGAAAGAACGAATCCAATATGTGAATATTCTCTGCCAAAAACCTGTACCTCCTACAGGCAACTGATTATAGTTTTAGTTTAAATGACTCTCAACTGATTCAGAGAACTCTAGAGGCTCAGCCAATACAAGAACAACATAATGTTGGATCAATTATAGGGTTCTACCGTACCTATTCCAGTTAACTATGTCGAAGAGAAGTATAATATACTCACTGATGATGGTATGTTTCAGACGTTCATTTATGCATGTCATGCCAGAATGTTTACGTTTTCTATAAATTATGGATGCATCAAAAAGTAGGTCCTACAATATGTGAATATGCTCTGCCAAAAACCTTTACCTCCTACGGGCAAATGATTATAATTTTAGTTTAAATGACTCACAATGGATTCAGAAAACTCTATAGGCTCAGCCAATACAAGAAGAACATAATGTTGGATCAATTATAGTGTTCTACCATACCCATTCTAGTTAACTATGTCGAAGAGAAGTATAATATACTCACTGATGATGGGCATGTTTCAGACTTTCATTTATGCACGTCATGCCAGAATGTTTACGTTTTCTATGAACTATGGATGCATCAAAGAGTAGGTCCTACAAATTATTTTTACATGGGATGATGTTACAGTCATTTGGGAAAATTGTCTATCAAATTTGGATATGGTCGTAGTTTGTTTGCTGAACAAGAAGGCTTTTACTGCATTTTGGTTGATCTTTTTCCTTTGTACATTTTTTTTTTCTGTTTTGCAGGGCATATCATATGAGAATATGACCATCATAGTTCAAAATTATGTTGAAAGCTTGATAAGTAAATATCCATATTGGAATAGAACCATGGGTGCAGATCACTTTTTTGTAACTTGCCATGATGTTGGTGTGAGAGCATTTGAAGGACTTCAAATGGTTGTCAAGAATTCAATTCGGGTTGTCTGTTCGCCAAGCTATGATGTTGGTTACATCCCACACAAGGATATAGCTCTTCCCCAAGTGCTGCAGCCATTTGCTCTGCCATCAGGAGGAAATGATATTGAGAACAGGTTGAAACCTGACTTGAGCAGATGTTTCTTTTACATGATTGGTTCTAGGGCACAGGTAATAGACATCATGTGACAGTTATAGCTGGGGATTTATGTTATTGATCATTGGGTTAATCGCGTTATACCAACCTACATGATCCAGCTTCTGTATTTACATCCAATGCTGATTAATATACTGGCATTGTGTTGTACATATATATTGATTTATTTAACTTCAATTATTTTCATTGTTGCAATTTGAGGAGTGCACCAAAAAGTGTTTTATCTGCATTTCTAAAGGTGTTAACCTATAGTTCAGTTAGCATACTTGTTTGCCTCAAAGCCTAGTCAATTCATTGTGACCTTAGAATAAAAGACAATGACCATGCACTGATAACTTGCTTTTCTTGAACCCTTACACAAACACCAGGACTATACTTGGATTTTGGGCAGGCCATAGAAACTCAAAGATAAGAGTCATATTAGCTCGTGTATGGGAGAATGACACAGAGCTTGCCATTAGCAATAATCGCATAAGCAGAGCTACTGGAGAGTTGGTCTATCAGAAGCAGTTCTACAGGTCGAAGTTCTGCATATGTCCAGGTGGTTCCCAAGTCAACAGTGCTCGCATAGCAGACTCCATTCACTATGGATGTATTCCAGGTTAGAACCCCATCATTTAATTACTCAGGTAGATGGATATATTATCATCATGTAGTCCTAGTTCATTTGAATTTGTTATCTGCTGTTGTTTTCTACATAAGTGCAGTTTGCTAACCAGAGTTCATTTTTCCAATTTGCAGTAATTATATCCAATTACTATGATCTGCCATTTAATGACATCCTTGACTGGCAGAAGTTCTCTGTTATACTCAAGGAGAGTGATGTCTACCAGCTTAAGTCTATTCTGAAGTCCATACCACATGAGAAGTTTGTTGAGTTGCATGAGCACTTAGTTGAGGTATGCCATCATTAATTTCTAGTAATGAGACATAAGATCGACTGGCTGGAGAAGTGCTTAAACCCAATTCTATCAGCAAATTATATCGCTAGTTGAACTTTGGAGAAAATTTCAGTTGTGCAGATAAACTTCCAATGTTTTCCAATTGACACTAAATGTTAACAAAAGATACAATCATATCCTGCCGTCAGCTTTCATTTAAGCCTTGATGAAAAGCTGAATTGTGGTTGCACATTAGGACTCGATCTGCCATCCTGGTAAGAGCTTTAACAAAAGATGTTGCACAACGTGCCCATTATAAATCAAGGCAAGGCAAGTCTAATTATACCTCTAAAATTTTTTGTTGTCTATGCCAAGTTGGAAAGTCAGATCTTATTATGCAACAAGGCCAACTTTCCTTAAGGTTCATGGATGAAAGTTGATACTATGACTTGATGGAAATTACTTAAAACTTTAGGAAGTCTATTGGCGAAAGTTGAAGCTAGAGATCTAATTAAAATTTGCCCCAAAGATCAAGAACTAGTGGTGTGTTTTGCTCTACTTTTAGTTGTTATACTGAAAATATCTGTATGTTCCATGCAATCAAAGTTCATTGTCTTTTTTAATATGGACTCTCTAAATCCCAAGTTGCTTCAAGATGAGGCATCAGAAATCAGCAAAGATAAAATAGGAGGAAATGCTGCTAATAAAGAGCTAATGACGAGCCGTAATATCTGACTCTCATGTCCTTTGTGGTGAACTTATCGTGTTGAGAAGAACATGAAGAGTACTTTGATTCTCAATTATTTCAGGATTTTCCTTGTGTTTGTCTTATAAAAAGAGAAAAGTTACAAGAGGTGTAACTTCTATTGAAAAATGTAAAATGTTTTATTTGCTTCTATTTGTGAAATCTTAGACTCTTAAATATTTTATTTGCTTCAAATATGTGATGACTCTATGCATAGTTATATTGTCATATCACCACTTGAATGTTTCTTACTTCATTCTTCACTGTTTCTGTAGTTTTCTTGTGATGGATTTTGTCATAATTTGAGATTGAAGAGATATTAGGCTGTATAGGAGACGAGAACTTGGGGGATTGTCAATAAATAAATTTTAGTGGTCCTTTTGTTTTAACTGGAGACCTATATTGATCCTCCATCATCATAAAGTGGATGCTTGAGGCATTTGACAAAGGACATATATATATATATATATATATATATATATATATATATATATATATATATATATGTATGTATGTATGTATGTATGTATGTATGTATATATATATATATGTATGTATGTATGTATATATATATATGTATGTATGTATGTATATATATATATATATGTATATATATATATATCTTCTTGATATTCTTGAAGTTCAGGATCAGAAAGATATCTCTTGCAAGGTGCTGGTGCTGATTTTTGAAGGAAAGTGGTGGTGTGTTTCAAGTTACTGCACATTTGAGATTCTCGTAGAATCTTGTAAGTTGAGACCATATCCTTGTATTTAGGGGAGTGAGAGTGTGTGGTCTGTGGTCAATGGTCGCAGAGAGATGAAGTATGGATTAAATGTTCATTCTAAACAAGCTTTATGTGAGACTCTAGTTTGTGGCTTTCTAGAAGAACACAAGAATGCAACAGTTAATCCCAAATATTAATATATATGCACGAAAACAATATTTTCTTTTGTTAAAAGAATAAAAAAGAATAGGCTCTGCTGAAGCCTTGGTTTGTGAAGAACTAAACCTAGATATCTAAGGGAAGCATGTTTGTTTCTTTGTAACTGGCATCCATGTTATCTGCTAGCCCCTTGGAAAATCACGACTACTGTGTTTGTGGCATTTGATCCAAAGCATCATTCAGATCACTTTGCTTGTTAAATTGCACAGTTTAACACTTTTGCTTTGTCCTATCTGTTGTTTCATTTTTGTAGTATGTGAAACACTAGTTTGATCTTCCCCCCTGCTTAATTCAGACTTTTGAGCTTGGTAGATGGCAAGTAGAACTTTCTGTATGCAGTATCTTGAATTATCAACATATGACACAAGTTTTGTGTAAATGGTATATGAAAGACATGCTCCATTAAAGGAAATAAATATAATTATTGACAAGTAACAATTGTAATGCCTGTCTTAAAGAAGGGTTACATTTAATAGCATCATAAGACTTCAAATGCCACCAATTGCTTTCATGTTTTAATTTTCTTTCCCTTATTTTACTTTTGGTCTGTTTTCAGGTTCAGAAGCACTTTGAATGGCACTCACCTCCAATACCATACGATGCATTCCACATGGTAATGTACGAACTTTGGCTACGGCACCATGTCATCAAGTACTGAAAGCAAGTTCACAGACCATACAATTAATTCTGCTTTTTATTAAGTTGTGAAGTGGTACATAAGGGGCCCTGGATTTTGGTATATATCCCTGCGGAAGGTTTGCAAGAATATATTCAGTTTTTTTCTTATCCATTCAATCAGACACATTAATCCAATATTTGATCACATAGAGAAGTATGAACAGAAATGCAGGCGTAGGCACAAGCTCAGAACTTGCTGCTTAAGCATTTTCATGTTCGGATGGATATTCATCATTTTGCATTCACTGACAGAGGGGTGTGACAGAAAGTTGGCAGCAATATGAGCTCAGAGGTAGATTGATCTCTACTTGTCTCACTGCTGCCTCGCACTTGATCATGTAATTTGGATGGTACGCTGAGTATCAGATCCGCGGTTTTTGCGTCTCATTGTATCTGCATCGACTGTAATAATTTTGGATTTGCCCTTTGTCTGACCATTGAACAGGTGGTAGTTCCATCAGTTCTTGTATACTGTAAGCAGATGAGAGATGACAAAAAAACATAACTGGATGGTTTGTAATTGGAACATAACTGGTGGAAGTATCTGTTTCATCATAATTTCTTCTGTAACCCATTTTCTTTTATCCTAATCGATTTGAGAATAGATACAGGGGAATCAAGGCTGCCTTCAGCAGAAGGCCTTGGACTGCGCCAGTATGCAACATGAGTTTCTGTTGCATTAGTATGTCTTCTCAGGGACGGAGGGGAAGATCGAGTAAACTACCAGAGACTGGTTGTCAGGTGAATTACTAATTCATATTGTTCTTTCTCTTGGAGGTAGGCTTTGGATGTGACATCCAAAATTTTCCTTCTTTTAAATTTACAATATGTGAGAAACACATCATCGTAGTCCACCAACTTCCAAATCTAATATGTTGGTCAAATTTTGTGGGTTTCCGTGTGTTTGGACCTTAACCGATCTCTAATATTATTCGTACCATTCGTTTAAATGTTTCCTTTTTCCCTCTGTGCTCGATGTATCTGCAGGATAAAAGCATTCAGTGCGACCAATATGCACAAATCGAGCAAAACATCTATCTAATGCATCCACTCAGACAGAAACATTCAGAGGGCCCGATGCTCCAATCGTGCACTTAATGCAAGATCAAAGAAATCTTCATAGCTTTTTTATGGACATGATCTTTTAATACTCGTTAATTATATTTAGGTCCATAATTATCCCTATTAACGTTAAGATAATATTTATGTTGGGGTAGACACTGAAAGATGTTTCACATTAGTAAGAATTAAAAAAAAATCAGGTGATATGCTGCACTAGGTTTTACTCAAAATTTTACTTTACTCTTTTGAGTTCTTACCAAGTGGGATTATTATTATTATTATGTTTTGCTCCTCTTTCAATATCTATATATTCTCTTAAGATCACTCACTCCCCTATTCGTGTGATGATTGAGAAGGTCAAAATGCAGTTGTGACCAACATCTACCTCTCTTTTTTTTTTTGTTTTGAACCTTGACACTTATTCTATGTTGAGAATTTAAATCAAACTAGACAAGGTAAACACTAGATTTAACTCAAAAACTTAAATATGATAATGTAACTTGTCGTAATAGATACTTTATGAAGTGATAACAGGACACCCTCGAGAACCTGATACCAACTATAGTAGCTTACTCTTTCTAATAACCTCCCTAAATCGTGAGAGTAAAACAAGTGTAAGAGCGTTGGGCTCTTCTTTTTCCCACTCGGATCTTAAAGAAAATATGCTAGTTTCTTGATGCATCATTATATTTGGAGCTCAATTTGGCTACGTAAGATATAGTAGTGCATCCTTCCTCCCATGGTTCAATGGTTGGAATACGTTTAAACTTTAAAGACCTTTAGAATTTGTCCATCGGTATACCCTCCTTTGTACAAATCAATGACACCAGGGAAACGATAGCTGGGTTCACTGTAAGGGAGGGAACCTTACAGTGCGGGTGGAGTCGATGGAGAAGGCCATGAGAGGGGCCTAACGCAAGAAACATAGGGTTGCGAGTGCACAGTAGAGAAGTGTGGGTGTGGGAGGGCAAAGAGAGCCGGAAAAGGGGGGAGGCCACGATGGGCCTGACCGTCGAACCAAGCGGGGCCATCTGGTAATGGAGGCTGATTCCATTACCATATTGCTGATGATGATGATGATGATATCATGAGGACTAGAGAGAGGAAAGCTTACAAGTGACCTCCGCTTTCTTGTATGTATGTAGTCATTTGATGATTTCATTGTGTGGAGGTCTTCTACCAAGTGGAGCTTAGGCTGACTATAGTCAAACAAGTTGTGCGAGATTTATGCTCATCGATCACTCATGAGGGCAAGAAAGCCACCAGATACAAACCTTGGCAGTTTCTCGGAAGACCCTATAAACAAACCAAAGGCTTCTTCGTCATTTCGAGGGATGTCTTTAAACACTTGGACAAGTCTACTTCACTCTCCTTAGAGCCGACCAAAAGTGAAGAGTAACCAATGCCAATGCCTAGCTTCTCAGGACACACCCTCCTTCCAGGCCCCAAGGGTGCCAGTTCAATCTCCTTGGTCCTATAGTCATTAGGGTCTGCCTAGATAATCCTGATAAATATTACCTTTGGACTAATTAAAAGAGTTCTTATTAAATATATCGAGGAATCTCTCAATTATCGTATTTGTTATGAGTAATTAAAATATTTTAAGTTTGATTGAGTTGGTTACGTAGATAATAATAAAAATACTCGGCCTTTGGCTTACGAGTGATTTCATGGATAATTAAAAAATAAGAATGTGTTGCTCTCTTGATCTCTTCCGAGATGACATATATCGTAGCTACAAGTATCACACGTCAAACAATTTAGTTTTGAAGAATTCTAGTAGATCTATAAGAATCCTGTCTTTTATAGGCGCATCAAATATATTAAAGTTCGACATGATTTTATCGGTGAACTACCAGATAAAGGCAAATTTTAGATAAACTATTATATCACCAAAAATTAGTTTGTCGATATCTTTATAAAAACTTTAACAAAAGAAAAAAAATTAATATTTAACTTCAAATTATAACTATTTTAAATTAAGGAGCATGATGAAATATAATCCAAAACAACTCATCTGTTTGAGAATTATTCATTTTGTTTTGGAACAATTTAGATAGACGATGAACATGGATTGTTTCAGCCAAATAGATGGGGATGAGTTTTGTACGTGGACGAGGATAAGAAGATATATATTAGGCTTCGGTGATTTCTTTTTTATTTAAAAAACATTTTATTTTATTCTTTTTGACATCTAACTTGCCGAGTAAATGACAAAATTGATTTGAGATAAGAGATCGAGTAAAAAAAGATCAACAGATTGCATTGAGATTAAACTCAAGAGCATCGATTTCTTCTTGGATTACATTTCACCATTTGAGTTGTTAATTTGATAGCATGAACAAAAAAGAAAAATTCTTAGGCTGCTTTTGAAGAGAAATAGAAGTTATAAAAGCTCTATATCATTACACCTTATAATTTAATGGTGTAGGAATTAACCGGCAACCAACTTGGCCGATGTTTCACTCTGCACATTACTACTACCACGATAGCACACAGAAAATGAATGACAAAAACGAAAGATTCTCGAGGCAAAGGTTTTACGTCGCTCGCTCATTGTCGTTGCCACAGCACATAAAAAAACACAACCTGCGGCAAACAAAGCATGGAGTGGCAGGGTCCTACTATATGAGACACCCATCCAGCCTCGTCTCACTTGGGTTGTGAGGTGTTGATACATCGATGTTTTGCGCCGGTCACCACGATCGCCGTAGAGGATGGACAACGAGTGAAGCGATAGGCAACGAGACCATTTTTGCCCAAGAGCAATGGACGACGAGTGAAGCGTGGAGCACATTTCCGGTAGAACTATTTCACCCTTTCTTTTTCTAATGATATGAGAATGCTCAAATGCCGGAAGATGATATAAATTCAGTCAAAACATTTAATTCTCGTGAGCAATTCACATTAGGAGAAGATTTACGGGCGAATCCCCCAACACCACATCAGCAAACTTTTGCGTGATCACAAACAAAGAGAAACCAACCAGCGTGCGGTTTGCAGAGATCTTGTTAGCACCGACGCAAGCGTCACAGCAGCCGTATTCTCGATGGCGGTCGCACCGATCATACTTGGAGAATTCGCTAATGAGATTGTATAGAGTACACAAATTGGTTATAGTCGCGGAACGACAAGATGTAACCTCAGTAGTAGGGGATGCAAGCATATGAATCAACCAAACAATCCTCTCCTCTTTCAGGACATGAATTATTTTTTTGGCAGTCTTTGACTTGGAACACCCTGTGCATATTAAGTAAATCAAGTGAATTTCTCTACGATATGTTGTAGAATCTCAACAATTTTAATGTTGTAATCTTGCTGTTTCATTCAGGATGATCAAGGCAAGAACGGCAGAAAAATCATCTATTAACAAAAAACTCGATTTCAATCTGAAGAACTTCCTCACAATTTCATGATATTTAAGTGCAGCATTGACAACATAATAGGAAATAGGAGAAAATGTTTCTTTCAACTTCTTTTCTCTATCTACGGTAATGTATTCATAATAGGAAATAAAATAGTCTCTTCATTCCAACAACTCCTCTTGTTGACCGCATGGCCGTAGCGTACTAGAATAAGGGATCAACGATGGGTAATAGAATCCCAGTGATGCCAGCTTCTTGATTTCTCCATCCTTCATACTGTAGCTGTGTACCTCGTCATATACGGTGAAAACAAGTAGCGTGGTAGTGGCCACCTCGCTCAGCGTGACGGAGCTCACGTTGAGTGGTTCCTTGAACCCCATCGGGGTTAAGCTTATCTCGTGCTTCTTCACCCATATTAACACACCGTTGCTTCTCTTCTTCAGAAGCCACAGAGCGAACACCTGAGAAAACCTACTGTAATGGATCAGGCAAAGCGACTTTCCCTCCCACTTGGCGATCCCAATGATGTCAGAGGAGTCGATGGTTCTTCTTTTCGGCAGAGCGATGATCTGCGTGCACTCTGTCCTCATGTCGAAGCCGACGACGTATGGGTTGATATTCATGTACGATCTCAAGTCCGACGCCCAGAACACGGTCTCGCCGCAAACAACCGGGTGATCCAAGTCTAGTTCCCTCCCTCCAAAGTCGAGATGCTTGTCCATCGTCCATGTCTTGGCCACCGAGTCGTAGACCCGGCAATGGTGCAACGAGCTCCATTCACAGGTTGGTGAGAGGTAGACCAGCTTATAATCTTTCGTCACTCTACCGCCATCGTTCGTGAAGCTCACCGCGATGCCACCCCTTGAACACTCGCCCGATGGGGTGGGTAGTTGATACCGAGTCCTACGGGCCGGGTTGAAGACATACAAGCTATGACGGATAGCATTGGACGATCCATTGTTCTCATGCAAGACGAAGACAAGGCCACCGGCTGACCCAAGGATGAAGGCATTGTTCTTGCTCAGAAATTGACGGCTGGTTCTGGGCACATCGGCGCAGGGGTCAACGAGGAGGAAGGACCTGAAGGTAGTGTAGCACTTAACAAAGAATCCGGAGATGGCTTTGCTGCGATATGATTGTGAAAGGAGGAAACGGGAATCTGACGAGAGCTGGTGGAAGGTCTTGCAGACAGATAGGAGTCCGAAGAAAGTCTTCGCCGGGAGGTAGGAGAGGATCTCTGCGAGCACGTCGTCGGGAAGGAGACAGCTTCCGGTTCCGGGTTTCTCCTGACCCACGAAGTCGATGCTAAGGCTATTCTTGTGCATGCTCGTCATAGCTGCAGACAAGATGAACGAGGAAGACTAGACTCCTCCCTTCTTATATAGAGGGAGATTCGTAAACCGAATAGTATTAGGAATCTTACAGTAACACTACTACTAATACTATGAGATTCTTACTAATCCTACTAGTAATAATACTATGAGATTTGTAAACCGATTAGTATTAGGAATCTGACAGTTACGTAACTGTGAGATTCCTACTAATACTACTCGGTTTACAAATCTCCGAAGGGAGGACGGAGTGCACGCTGAATGTAACTGTGAGATTCCTACTAATACTACTCGGTTTACAAATCTCCGAAGGGAGGACGGAGTGCACGCTGAATGGGTAAAATGATGCTACACTTGATGCTTCGTTTGCCGCCATGCAATAAAAAATGACCTATTTTGGATAGTTTTTAGGTTGTTTTTGCATCATGCAATGACTACAGTGAACGAGATGAGACCTCAGTCATCTCAACGATTGGAACCTCTCGTTTTGATCTTTTTTGGTGCTATCATGGTAGTGATTGTGTGGAGTGAAAAGTCAACCGAGTTGGCTGCGCGTTAATTCCCACATCATAGAATTTTATACCTCCTGAAGTCGGGTTAAATTCGTGAGTGATAGGCCAAGTTCTATTATTGTATGCCTTATCCAACTAATGTTTTGAAGAAAAAAATAGGATAGTTTTATCATTTTAAAAAATAAAAGCTTTACTAGAAAAAAAATAACATAAAAAAGATGCTCCATGGAAAAAGACAAAAAAACAAAAGTTTTTTTTTTTATAAAGAAACTCACTCTACATGAAATGATAATCGGTCCTCGAAACATTTATCGAATCAAAATGTTATGTACAAAAAAGATAGAAATAAAGTTTTTCTAGAAAAATTACCCTACATATAGTTTCACATAACGAGTTCATGAAAATAACAATTGGTCGTTGAAACATTTTTCCAATCCAAGTTTTGGGTTGATAAAACTAGTTCGGTTGATTCAACTGAATGATTTGAAAAGGAAAAAATATAATTAGAAAGATAAAAGATTATACTCATATTTATAGAATTATACTCCTTAGCCTACTAGGACTATGACTCCAAAAAAAAAAAAAAGTAAATCAAATAAGACTCCTAGCTGAATTCTAGCTGACTCTTGTTAAGACTATAATTCAGCCGACTCGTACGGAGATTAGGAAACTCAAAAAGAACTTACTTTTACATTAGCTTAAGACTCAAAAAATTTCAAGGGATCCTATATTTCTCCTCCCTTCAAATCAGCCTTGTCCTCAAGATTAAGCACTATCAAATTTCAGAAACTTTTCCTTCAGTGCCTTGTAGGACTTTCAATAGGCATCTACAATTGGTAAGCTAGCCCATTGCATTAGTAATTTAGTCACATGATATCTGCAACGCATCACAACCCATCGATCAAATATAGCTTGTGGTTAAATTTGAACCTCACCAACGGAAGATATGTTTGGCAAATGGTGTTGCACCACCTCATCTTCACCTAGCTTCTTCTTGAGGTAGAAAACATGAAAAACTGGGTGTATCATAGAGCTTGAAGGCAACTCTAAGCGATAGGCAATTGGACTAATGCATTCTAATACTTTATAAGGCCAAAAAAAAAATTGAGTAGACAACTTCATAGAAGATTGAACCTTTATAGAGGTTTGCTTGTAGGGCCGAGGACAAAGGAAAACCCAATCACCCACTATAAATTCTTGTTCACTTTAGTGTTTATCAACTTGCTGCTTCATTATTGCTTGTGAGACTACGAGGTTACCATTTAGGAGTTGAATAATCTTGTCCTTGTTAAGTAATTTCTTGTCCACTCGATCAACTTTAGAAGAGTCGGGCATGTATTTGTAATTATGGGAGGGGTTCAATCATAAACTGCTTCGAAATGAGTCATTTTAATAGAAGAGTGATAAGAAGTATTATATCATCGTTCTGTCCAAGGAAATCATTTAGTACATTCCTTCGGTTTATCACTGGTAAAGCATCTGAGATAGTTTTCTAGGTATATATTTATCACTACAGTTTGCTCATCTATTTGTCAGTACTCATATTCAGCTTGATAACCTATAAACAAAAAAGCCCTATCTAAAAGGAGCTATTAAAAACTTTATCTGTCATTGACAATGAAACGGGAAACTACATGTAATTTAACTATGTTCTTGATAAAAATATGGACAACATATGCAATAATATCGTATAGGATAGAAATGAGCATCCACGACAAAGATATAGTTTTCCCGAAGAGAAAGAGGCCGAGGCAAGCTGAGAGCCTGTGGCCATTGCCCTGCTGTTTCTTCTCAGGGAGATATCATAGATTAGAATATGTCCGACATGGGATGATTCGTTTCTGGTGCTTTGCTTCTCAGTTGTCGTGTAATAGAATGTAACCAAAATGTTTGACACGAGATTGGAAGATGGTCTCATTTACGGCATCCTGACATAATACGTTCCTTAAAGATCGGATGATCGATGCTTATTGAGTAGTTGATACATTTAATATTTTGAGAACAATGCTAATAAAGGGTAATTAATTATCAACACAATTTATCTATATGAAGAATGGATCAAGTTTATGTTATAAGGGAATGGACCGCAGAACCAGATATGCCTCCATATTAATCCGAGGAGCGAGCATAGGCATTTGATTCTGAACTCCCTACAATGGCTTATCTCCTCCTCTCTTTCTTCTCTATATTTCCTGCTGTCATAGTTTTATCTTTATCTTTATCTTCTCTCTCTCTCTCTCTCTCTCTCTCTCTCTCTCTCTCTTTTATGGAGGAAGAATAAACTGCATTTTTATTGATGGTTCAATTTATACAACTGGGAAACCTAAATGAACATTCATGGACCATAAGCTTCGGAAAATAAGAAAAACAATGGTTGTAGTCCTACTGAAACCCTAGAAGACGAGGTTTTTAACCAATCCATCACGATGGGTAGTTTGAACATCATGAAGAGAATATTATGCATTAAATGAAAACAGAATAAGTCAGGGTACAGCATGTAAATTCACTTATGAGATCTGGCACACCTTGAAATCTTTATAGGACCTTTTATGAAATGTGGCATGGGGCATCTCCGAAGATGTTCGGTAAAGAGACAAGAGCTTTAAAATTAAGCTTCTAATAATGTCACAAAAATTTGTACCCAGAACAATTGATTAGAAATTTGTCAAATGTGACAATTAAATCTCAACATCTTGAAAAGCCGATGTTTGTCAAAATTTCCATATGCAAACATCCCTTGGAATACAAAACCCTAACCTGAAACAGGCAAGTGCACAACTATATCATTCTGAAACTTACTGCAGTGTACCAGAAATAATTGGCTTCCCCTTAAGCTGCAGCTCCTGCACCCTTGCCCTTCTTTCGCTGGATCTTCTTCATGTAGAACTCAAGCTCCTTTCCTTCCAGTATGTATCTGTGCATCACGATTATCAAATCCATTAGATCAAACAGTAGAGAAATCATCATGGATAATAGGAAAAGATTAAAAAGAAAATACTTCCTACCCATCAGCTCTCCCGCACTGGCCAGGGCGTGAAGAAATACAAGCTAACAACCTTCCAGCACCAAATTGCTCCTCGATGTGGGGATCAAGTGTACGGCCCTGCTGTCGCTTCTCCAGCTTCCTGGTTACATGGTTGCTCTTCTTTGCTTCCTCTGCTGCAGCTTCACCCTCCGGTACCTGACATAGGGCAACGAAGAAAAAAAAAATTAAGGCAGATAACATCAATCAATTTTAGCAAAGATGAAAAATACAGTCTGGAACGTAGTGATGATTCACCATGAAAGATCTAAAGATGGAACCAAGCACATAGAAGATGGTCATATAGAAAAATTACTGCAAATGCCCCCTTAAATTATTTATGCAACTTTCTTTGGAGTATAAGAAAGTCTGCTGTACTGTAGCAACATATAGTTTTAATATAACTGATGGAACCATAAATATTAACAAAATCCAAATACTGCAGTTTTCCAGGTAGATAAGACTGCAATAGTATATATTATAGTGTGTGCAATATGAAGCAACTCAATTTAGATTGGCATACCAAAACTATATAGTGGCACTGAAGTCCTATAAAAGACAGACACTGATACTGTGTGCCACTCCCCAACTTGAAGTGTAAAAGGATTGAATAAGATAAATCCTTATATCAAACTCTATCACCAGTTTGAAACAAAATCTCACCAACTGCATGCTGATGTGATCTTAAATCATGCAAACTGGGAACCATACCTACAAGTAAAAAACTACACAAAGGGATCTAAACAATCAGCAGAACCATAAGGACAATTCTAATTTTAGCAAAACTAAGAAACACCAAATAAAGTTGTCTCTTAAATAAATGTCATGTTCCCAACTTCAGATATAGCTAACTTGATAAACTGACTTGCAATGCAGATCAGACTGCAGATGAACAAAAATTGGGGTCACCAAATATTTGATGCCATCCAAATAAGATTGCACCTAAACATATACCAACACTTTGATTCATAATCCACTTTTTGCCAACAATGTAACAAGAACTTAGGACTTGTTATCAAGGAAGAGACAGGTCCTTATTTGAATCCATTGGTTGACATCGAATAATATCCTACGTAAAAGTGCTTATGGATATCATAGAAAGTCCATGGAGCTACACAAAATGCCATCAAGTGAGCTGATAAATAAAAATTCTAACCAAACCTCACTACTTTGAATTTTTCCTCAATTAAAAACTCATAACCATAATGGTTTTGGAATTTCAAGTCTACTTCAAGAACAAGCTGCATATGTACCATTGGACAACCATATTTTAAACCTCAAATGAAATAGTTTGCTGCATGATCACCCAATTATGAAATCTTTGAATCTGTCACCTTTTTCTCCACTCAATCTTCAAAATTCAAAACTATTGTTTCAAAGGAAATACGTAAATAGTGGGACTCCCAATAATAAGTTCTGGGAATGGCAAGAATACCCTGCAATAGAAGCTCCGGCAAGCAACTAAACAGACTCTTATGCACATATAATATAAATGGAAAGGTGGTGAAGAAGCCGGTGTACCACCATAGTCAGATTGTCCGAGCACATACCGTACTCTTGAAATCACAAAATATAAAATCAAGAAAAGCCAGATACAAAAAGGCGAATATATGTTTACTATCACTGACTAATTGGCTCCAGAGAAGTTCAAGATTGTAACAAAACCAGTAAATATCATTTTGAATCAAACAAAGCAATCCTGCAGAAGGCCTAAGGTATACAGCAGTCGCCTCAGTGAAATCAGAATTACATGGTACATAGTGAAACAAGTAGATTCTTTTAATAGTGTACAATGAATTAACAAACTATTTCAAATATGATATCATAAATTAATTCATAAAACATTTTAAATATGATGAATGCATCTTAGATGAGCCATTGGTGGTCCCATGTAAAAAACTCCTACAAATGAGCGGTCCAAAGAGGACTATTGTACGCTATATTCATAACTCAACTCTCCATCATCTATATTGCAAGGCAACAACCTTATTGTGACGCCTAGCCTCGCCCTGACCTTAGATGAGGAATGTTACTCTCTTTAGATCAGAAAATGAGTTTTCAGACATGTAGAAAAGACTATGCACATATAAATTAAGCTATGAACTAAAATTCTAATAAAGAGAAGCACCAAGGTTAAAAAAGGTAAGAGTAAATTGAATTTAAAGAACAATAAAAACATAAAATAACAAGGATCCACCTCTGTTGCCTCCTTCTTGGCGGCTGCAGGGGCCTTCTTTTTCCTACCAATCTCGACACCGTAATGCTGGAGGTACCAATGCTTGAAGGGGGTAGCATCAACCTGCACGATGGCACTCTTCACAAGGGTCTGCGTCCTCACAAGTTCGTTGTTCGAAGCATTGTAGACCACATCAAGGATACGGGTCTTGCGAGTCACAGCCTCACTCCCCCATGAGTAATTCCCAGTGTCCAACCGGAGGGCCCTCCACTTCACATTGCCTCCTCGCACTCGAACCCTCCTCACTGTTTTGTTGCTGGAGAGTTTTGTGTTCGCCGGCTGCCTTCCCAATTCATACCTTTCAAAGGATAAAAACAGATACAAAAACAAATTTAAATAGAATAAAAGAAATTAAACCAAGGTGACTAAACACTCAAATTAGATCAAATAAATGTCTAATAGCACAAAAGACAATCAACAAATTACATCAGGAATCGAACCTTGCTGGATCAACAGCAAGAATAAATCGAAGCCATAGTAATTCGAACAAATAAAGAACTCGTAAAAATTCACACGTCAAAACCCTGTCTCTTCGTTGGATACTTGGGGAAATCAAACAAAAGTGCACGAAAACCCAACTGCAAGCGAATAATAAAAATACGAGATTGAGGTACAAAAGCAACGCAACGACCTATGGTTAACCGGCTGAACAGAACAACCAGTTGAGAGAAGGAAGGTCATCAATCAGAAGAGAGAGAGGGAGAGGGAGAGGGAGAGGGGTCTCACTTTCTCTTCTTCCTCCATGCCTTCTTCTTGCCCCCAGTAGCGCGCCTCTTGTGCATGGAGTCCCGCGAGATACCTGCCAGCATAAGGAGAGGGAGAGCGTCATGGACGTGAGCAACAAGATGAAGACTAAGCTAACAGATCTTGGGGTTCCGAATCCTCGAATTGGAGGACGATTCCCAGACGAAGGCTTCGGATCCTTACCCATTTTGGCCGAGCGGTGGCGAGAAGCGCTTCGATTTCTCTCCTCGGAACTTCGCCGCCGCTAGCCGTCGCACTTAGCGTTCAACACGTAATATATATAGACCCCAAAAACCCTAAGGTGATCCCGCCTGCACCAGAGATGCACGTATGAGCAATGGAAAGCAAGCCATGGTGTCGCCCTCGTGGATGCTTATGTGGCAGAGTCGCGAAGTTTCTATTAACGGGTCGGATACAGGTCCTTGTTTTGGATTCACAAGCTTATCGGATTTGGATATTGATTTCAAGTGGATCAACCTAATGCAATGTACTAACAACATTTGGATGGTCCTAATGGCATATCTAAATAATTATAAATGATACATTTACTAAATTTGATTCGACATGCTTGCAAGAGGTTTTCTCTGTCCGTCAGTAAAAGATTATTTTTTTTATTAGATTAAAAAAATGATTAGTGAGTGTTCATAATATAGTTTAATGTTATATATATATATATATATATATATATATATATATACTAATGACAATATATGCTCGACATCTCTGCAACATGACTAGAGTTTTGACTTCCAACAGGTGGACATCAAACCCTGAAGCAATCTTATGATTTTCGAATTTAGTGTAACTATTGCTGTCTACATGGAGATTCATCATACTAATTAATTCATGCTCGTGCCATGGACAAAGCAACGTTTCTAATTGCAAGTGTCCTGCGACAGTGCAATGTAGAGACTGGTTATCCATCTTTCTGGCAGGTTTAGATCGATATGGCACAAAGCAGTAAACTGGTTATCTATCTATTGATCAATATAGTCATCAGAATCTAATTAATTATATTATATATATCTTAAGTCCGATCGGATCACCTGTATTATTCATATATAGGTAGCAACTACATTAAAAATGATTTTGTATCTTGTTCTAGCTATCAGTTCTAAGCTGCTTCTTTATCTTGCTTTCCATTCTCCTAGATTATTTCTTTTTTGTTGCAGAAAGTTGCTCTCCCTATTTGTACAGCGGCCTTTTCTCTTATCCTTTGCTTTAGAGTCATACAAGACGATAAAATTGTATGAACGGAAACTTAATTTGAACAGTAACAGATCCAACCTCAAGGTTTCCTTCAGCTTCTCGATCTATATATATTTGCTTCATGATCAACGTATACAGCTCACTATCTTTTTCTCTTGCATTAGCAGGGCTGGGAACAACCTTCTAGGGTTTCATCATTCGTCATCTGACCTATGTATAATGGATTCCGATGAGTCCACAGGAGGAACCTTGGGAGCATGCTGATGCCACAGTTCGTCAAAGCATCTGCAGACAAACCTGATGTCTCTTGTACTAGTTAATGAATACTTCTCAGAAATATACACAACTCCATGCATGGTTGGAAGAAAACTTTGCAGCCAGGCGTCAATCACCTTCCATCAGTTCTGAATGATCTTGACAAGGATGTGTCTACCAACACTGCAGTAGGCAGAGGAGATAGCAGCTTGGCTTAAACAAAGAGCACCAAGGGCAATGGTGCATCCATGTTGTTATCCTTATGATTTTATGATAATTCATATATAATAGAAGTCTACAGCCGAGAATTAAGAAAATTATTTCATGAAGTTGGACCCAAAATTTAGCTTTTATTTATTTATTTATTTATTTATTTTTAAGAAAGAAAGGATAAGGTGGTGGCCATCAGGGTACAACAATCAGTACATTGAACCTGGACATGCTTTGGCACATTCCACGTACCTAGACGACCCCAAACAAGATTCGACACGGATTAAGCTCCTCTTTATATTGCCTCGTCCATCACCTGCCACTGCACTCGCTCCCCTGCGATGTGCGAGCCCGCACTCCATCACGTGCGAGAGCCCAGCATCAAGGCTTGTGCACGGGCATATACCGTCGCATAGCCGAACCATTCCACCTGGCACTCGGTATATCCCTCACCTCCTTCCTCGCCATTCCATAACCCCATCACCTTACATCTTGACTGCTCATAGACAAGCATCCACTGACCAATAGAGGAAGAGTGGACAATGCCATGAATATTCCTGTGGTAATCTCTCTCCTCGCTCTCTCTCTCTCTCTCTCTCTACACTAATAAAATGTCGTCACCTTCTCCACATTATTGTACTACAAAAAATGGTGACTCCATGATGACTCTCCAGTGTTGACAGCATATATCCATCTCCTTCCCTGTAAAAGAGTCTTCTCCTCGCCCTTTGAAGCCCCTGAAATGGCAGTTTCCATGAGGGCCAAGCGGGTGACCGATCCCCTCGGGGAGGATGCGAGGGCTCGTCTCCGAGGCTACGATCGCCGCCGGCTGACTGGCTATGCCAGCAGCGGCAGCGATCACGAGGCCTTGTCCAGCCTCGTCCATGCCTTCTTCGAGTGCGACGACTGCGACTCCCCCTCTGCGGCAGACGCTGCTGCTGCTGGTGAGCCTGGTGACCGGATGTCCGACTCGGATGGAGGAGATCAGTCCGAGAAGGCAGCGGCTGCGGTGGGAGAACTGGTCGGTGGGTGGAGGAAGAGCGACGACCCTTTCCGCCTCCGCCTCCTCTCTGACGCCTCCAAGGCCGCGGATGCCATGGCGACGCTGAGGTCGAGCGCTTTCGGGTATCGCCGGGCGGTCATGGCGCTGCTGAGGGAGATGGGTTACGACGCTGGGATATGCAAGGCGAGGTGGGAGAGCTCCGGGAACTTGGTCCACGGGAGTTACGAGTACATCGACGTGGTGGTGCCGGCGGGAAAGGAGGGGAAGGAAGATCGGCGCTACATCGTGGACCTGGGCTTCGCCGCGGAGTTCAAGGTGGCTCGAGCGACGGAGGCTTACGAAAACGTGGTGGCGGCGCTTCCGGAAATGATGGTGGCGCAGCCGGAGGAGGTGAAGCAGGTGGTGCGGATGGTGGGGGATGCGGGGCGGCGGTCGCTCAAGTCACAGGGCCTGCACGTGCCTCCGTGGCGGAAGGGGAGGTACATAATGGCTAAGTGGCTGGGGCCGTACCGGAGGACGGTCAACGCGGTCCCGGCGTCCGCCGCGCCCTCGGGGGCCGGCGGCGCCGAGGCCAAGTGTCGAGCCGTGGGATTCACGGCGGCCAAGGGCACCATCATTTGCTGAAGCGAAGGATCGGGATAGGATATGCGGCGGACGACAGCGAGTCGGTGTTGGGGAGAAACGTGTCAATCATGTGACGGAATTGGAATTAAAGCAGATGATGACTGCCTTATTTAATATATATATATGTATATATATATATATATATATATATATATATATATATATATATATATATATATATATATAATATTTTCTCTTTCATTTAAATTTTGTGTAGATATTGCCACTTGATTGTATTCTTGCCAAATTGTTGTACTATTTGGCATTGATGTACTGTGAATCACGGTTAAGTGGAAATGACATTAAGCTTATGACAGCAATTTGTATAAGTTCCAAGCATGTTCGTCCTGTAAAATGCCAAATAAAACTCTCTTCTTGTGTAGTATGTTGGAAACTCATAATTCATTTAGTATGCTCCATATGTCTTGTTGGCGTAAACAAGTTTAAGCCATGGCCTCGGGGCTGACACGGCTTGGTTCAGGTCCGAATGATGGGAGATCTTCCCGGGGCGGCCCTTGAGATCGCTGAAGTGGCCGATTGCGATGGTCCGATCGAGACGGGATCGCTGCTTCCTCCGGGAGGGAACTCCTCGCCTGAGCGTCTAGTGGGAGGCCTCCGTCTTCACACCTGCACACAGGTCGGGTCGGAGGAGCTCGGCCCGACCCCTCCGACGATCAAGTTAGTGAATAATCGCAGGGGGTTTTTTATTTGTGTTGTGTCCTCCCTCATTTCCTTGGAGCGCGAGGGTTTTTATAATGAGGGTTACCGTTGCGTGATGTGCCTGCCCGTAGGGAGCAGGATCGTACTTATGGTAGTGTCTGACATCGATGTTGGCGTGGCGTAAAGGATCGAGCCTGAGCAGGGTGTTAATGTGCCTTGGTCGGCGTTCCGGTCCGCGTTGACCAGGTGCTGACAGGTCAATAGAGGCGTGAGGCGTCATCTGGGGCAACTGACGTCACCCGAGTCTTATCGTCATTATTACCCTCATCATATTCCCCCCCGAAGGAAGCTATGTGTCGGTTGCTGTAAAAGGGGGGTCCGAGACATGACTTCAGCTTTAAGAAACTATCCCTGTTGGGCGGTTGCCAGCCCGTTACCAGGGGTGTGGGAATTGTGGAGTTTAGTAACTAAGGAGGGTTGGATGTGCAGCGGTGGCCTTGGGCAGTATGCGGCCGAGGAGCGTGGCTCGGGCAGGCAGGTCACGCAGAGGTAGTGGTCTTGGGCAACATGCAGCCGAGGAGCACGACTTAGGCGGGCAGGTCGCACAAAGGTAGTAGTCTCGGGCAGCACGCAGCCGAGGAGCATGACTCAGGTGGGCAGTCCGCGCAGAGGTAGTGGTCTCGGGCAACACGCAGCCGAGGAGCACGACTCAGGCGGGTAGGCCGCGCAGAGGTAGTGGTCTCGGGCAACACGCAACCGAGGAGCACGACTCAGGCGGGCAGGCTGCGTAGAGGTAGTGGTCTCGAGCATCATGCAGTCGAGGAGCACGACTCAAGCGGGCAGGCCGCACAGAGGTAGTGGTCTCGGGCGACATGCAGCTGAGGAGCACGACTCAGGCGGGCAGGCTGCGCAGAGGTAGTGGTCTCGGGCGACATGCAGCCGAGGAGCATGACTCAGGCGGGCAGGCTGCGCAGAGGTAGTGGTCTCGGGCGACACACAGCCAAGGAGCACGACTTAGGCGGGCAGGTCATGCAGAGGTCGTGGTCTCAGGCAACATGCAGCCGAGGAGCACGACTCAGGTGGCCAGGCCGCGCAGAGGTCGTGGTCTCAGGCAACATGCAGCCGAGATGCAACTTAGTTTTGATCAGCAATTCATTGCTTAGTGACGTGTGGGCGCGGGTGGCCAGGCCATTCTTCGTTTGGGGAAGCCCAAGGGACCGTCACTTTCGGGAGTCACCGATTTTCGAGGCTGAGAAGGCCAGCGCTTTCAGCATTCGCACCGCGCGCCCGGCGGCTGCCACGTCAAGACACATTTATGGTGAGGTGACGTTTGGTTTGCCTGACGCAACGTGCTTCAGGAGAGGAAGGGTCACCATTTTGGCAGGATTTGGCCTATAAATAGCGTGAAGTTGGCTTCCTGCACATCTCCTTACTTTCATTCGCCCAGTTGCTTCTTCGGACCCTATTGCTTCGTCCGAATCGGCTGTCCTGCTGTTCCTTCCTAAGGTCGGTAAGGATGGCTTCCCCTTCTTCCTTGCCCCTGCCTTCTTCACCATCCACCTTCGGTAATGCCGGAGAGAAAACATTGCCGCCGAGCCCCAACTCGTCATCCGACGAAAAAGCGGCTAGGGCTCTCGAAGCCTTAATGTGGTCGCATGACGTCGACTTGACTGTGAGCGAGTCGTCACTTGGTTACCTCTGAGGCCATTATGGTCTCCCGAAGGAATTTGTGCTTACTGCCCCTGAGCCAGGGCAGCGGGCGTACGACCCTATCCCAAAGGGCTTCGCCTTAACTTTAGACGCCTTTGAGGCCGGGCTACGCCTCCCATTGCATCCCGTCATCACCTCTTTTATCTCGTAGTGGCGCATTTCCCCGTCACAGATGGCACCGAACTCCTGGCGCTATTTGGTGGCGTTCCTAGGGGAGTGCCACTACGCCAATATTGCCCCGACCCGGTCTCTCTTCCTCTCTTGCTTTCGCCTTTCCAAGGGGTCGAGGGGTTACTATCTGTCCGCCCGATCGGGCTTTCGGGTTAGTAGGGCTCCTTCCAGTAATAAGGGATGGAAGGGGCGTTTCTTTTTTGTCTGTCGTTCGAAGGACTGGGGCTTCAGGCTCTGGTGGGCGGCGCGCGTGATTGACAACACCGCCCCGGCCCTGAACGACGAGGAGCGCAGGGACCTTCGGCAGCTTAAGGAGATTCTCCCAACCTCCCGGGCTATTCGGAAAATGATCGAGGGGTGGCTGGTCGAGGCGGGTCTTAGCCCGGTGCCTCGAGGTATGCCCGCAATGGGTAGCGTTAGGATTTTCCAAAAGATCATTTTTGGTGTTCCGACCAATGTCAGTGTTTTCGTGCAGAGATGGTGAACCTCGTCACTGTGCGCGGGGGGCGTTCTTCGTCGGTCGCATCGTCGCGTCAAACGACTGAGCCAAGGGCTAGCTCAAAAGAAGCGCCAATAGAACTCGAGGCCAGACGACCCCGGAAGAAATCGAAGATCGGCATCGAGAAGGAGGATATGTCGCTAGCTCCGGCCAAGGAGGTCATTGTCGAACCGGGCCATCGTGATCGGCGACAGGGCCCTGGTCGGGGTGAGGCCGGCCCGAGCAATGAAGGGGCAAGGAAGGCACCCCAGGAACCCTCCATCTGCGACCTGTGTCGCCTCCCTGCGGGAGCGCAGGACGAGCCCTATCAAGCTCGGGTGATGGGCGGACTTTCGGAGGGCCAGCCCTCCAACCCGCTGGTCGCCCGGTGGGCGGGCCTGACCCGCGGGACCCGGGTATGGGCCGACGAGGAGGCCGCGGCCTCCTTCGCGCGAGGTGGGCTTCATCCCGATATGGCTTGGGATCTGTACACCACGCTCTCGGACATTTTGTTGGGCAAGTCTGCTAAGTCGTTGCTGATGGGCGGACTTTCGGAGGGCCAGCCCTCCAACCCGCTGGTCGCCCGGTGGGCGGGCCTGACCCGCGGGACCCGGGTATGGACCGACGGGGAGGCCGCAGCCTCCTTCGTGCGAGGTGGGCTTCATCCCGATATGGCTTGGGATCTGTACACCATGCTCTCGGACGTTTTGCTGGGCAAGTCTGCTAAGTCGTTGCTGTGGGTAAGCGTCTTGCTATCGACTTCCTGCCTATGCCCAAACGTTACTTGTCCTGACTCTTTCTCTTTGCAGGGCCATCATTATACCACAGCGTTGATGGACCGCGTGCGCGACGCGGGTCGGGTCCTCGGCATTTTGAGTGACCACAACGCGGAGCTGCGTCGACAGATTGAGGAGGTCTGCGCAGGGGCAGCTCCGGGGGCTTCCCCAGACCTCCCCGGTCCTAGCGTGGGTCGGAAACTTCACCATCTGATGGTAGGTGGAAACTACAGCTCTAATCTTGTTGAGGGTGGGCATCCGAGAATGACGTTGTATGCAGTAGGGAGATCCACCACTAAAAAGGTGGACATCACCGTCTTCGATCTGGGTGACGCTCCCAAAGTCAGGGGAAGGGTGATAGCTCCCAACGGTGAGATCGAGTCGCCGGTGAACCCAGTGAGCACTGAGCACATGGGCTCCAAGGCTTCTTTAGCCAACCCAAGTTTCCGAAAAGCGTTAAGATAGAGCACATCAGCTGAGCTCCCCGTGTCGATCATGATCCTCCTTACCTGGGTGTTAGCGATCCGAGCTGTTATTATGAGTGCATCGTCATGCTCTGATCGCTCAGCACCCTCGGGAGGGAACGCGACCTCGGGGTCGAGGCTGCGTTGGGGAGCATCGGCCCTGGCGGAGCAGGCGTATGCCTTCCTTCCGGACATATTGTTTCCTCCGGATGCTGGGCCTCTTGTGATGACGTCGATTTGGCACTCCACAGGGCCTTCCGGATGGGGCGAAAGCTCCCTGTCCCGACGGATATACCGATTGAGGTGTCCTCTGCGGACGAGCTCCTCGATTTGCTGCTTCAGCTCGCGGCACTCCTCAGTATCATGCCTGCTTTGCCGGTGGAAGCGGCAATACTTGGACTGGTAGGCGAGTTCCCACGGGCTTTTCATCGGGTTGGGGGCCCTGAGTAACCCTTTTCCCCTTATTTGGAGAAATATCTCCATTCAGGACGCGCCAAAGAGTGCAACGAGGTCCTTGTTGAATCTCGGATTTTGATGATAAAATCAATTGATGGGTTATTTGATCTAATCCATATTATTGAGTTAAGTGTGCAGGATTAACTACGATAACCAGAAAACACAAAGCAAGAATACCGGAGTCAAGATCGATGGATGTTTAAGAGTCCGAAGAATCGTCGGAGATGCTGCCGGAACCAACCGAGAAGAAATCGGGAACCTATCGGAAGTTCGCCGAAGAGATCGTCGGAGGTTCACGGAGATCACCGAGAAGGCTCGGCTACTCGTTAAAGTCATCACAAGATCGGGAGCTTGATGGGAGTTCGTCGGAAGAAGTTCGTCGGAAAGCTCGCCGAAACAAGACTCGACGTTCGCGGTTGAAAGCTTGCTTAGGATGTGTTTTTGTTATGTAGTTCACTTGTAATTAGGATTTGGATTAAGAGATAATCCTATATCCTAGTTAGGGGCCAACTGGGCCCAAAGTCAGAGTTGGTTTAGGCTAAAAATTAAGCTAAACCAGCGAACTAGAGAGCCAAGATTGAAGCCCAACTAGTGGCTGAAAACACTGTAGTCGGGCTGAAAACACTGTAGGCGGTGGCACCGCCTAGCTGGGCGGTGGAACCGCCCAGCACCCGAGAGCTGGGCGGTGACACCTCCTTGGCTGGGCGGTTGCACCGTCCAGCACCCGAGCGCTGGGCGGTGGCACCGCCTGGTTGGGCGGTGGCACCTCCAGCACCGGAAACCCTAAGAAAATTCAAATTTTGGAGCCCAAAATTTGAATCCTCTTGAGGCCTATAAATACCCCTCTAATCTCAGCTGAGGTAACAACTTTTGAGAAGCATTTTGATTGAGAGAAAAGTCTTAGAAAGTCTTAGCAAGTCTTGTTTTCAATTTGCTATAGAGTTCTCCTCCTTCTTTCTTATTGAAAATTTGTAAGAGGTTGAGCTGCTTGTAAAAGGTTGTAAGAGGGGTGTTTACCCTTCCATTTCAAGAGACTTGCTAGTGGAAGGTGGGAGCCTCATCGAAGAGGGGCCTCGCAAGTGGAGTAGGTCATTTGACCGAACCACTCTAAAAATCGGCGTAATCTCTGGTTTGCTTTTTATTATTGTCATTTACATTACTGCAAATCTTCTTACTGCTTTAGTTCCTCATTACTCTTTCTGCGCAACTTTAAGAATACGCCTTCAAGTTAAATTTCTCAAGTTTCGTTCTTAACGTACGAAAGATTTTGATTAAAATCGAAGTTTTAATCCGCTGCACTAATTCACCCCCCCCCTCTTAGTGCCGCTCCGATCCTAACAAGTGGTATCAGAGCAAGGTTATCTCTCATATTTGGTTTAATACCCAAGAGAGATGGCTTACTCCGGCATGCAAGAGGGTCATTCTATTGCACGACCACCTTTGTTTAATGGGTCGGATTACACATATTGGAAGACTCGCATGAGAATCTTCCTCATTTCTATGGACTTTGAGCTTTGGTCTATTGTCGAGAATGGATTTCAAAAATCTTCTCTTCCGATGAGCGAATGGGATGAATCAGAGAAGAAGGTTTTTGCTTTAAATGCAAAGGCTATGAATGCCTTGTTTTGTGCACTAGACAAAAACGAATTTAATCGTGTTTCAATGTGTGATTCGGCTTTTGATATTTGGAGAACTCTTGAGGTCACTCATGAAGGCACTAGCCGAGTGAAAGAGTCCAAAATCAACATCCTTGTGCACTCTTACGAACTTTTCCGAATGAAACCAAGTGAGTCCATCGGAGACATGTACACCCGGTTTACGGATGTCATCAATGGACTCAAAGCTCTTGGTAAAGATTTTACTAACTTTGAACTAGTAACTAAAATCTTAAGATCCCTCCCTAAAAGTTGGGATCCAAAAGTTACGGCCATTCAAGAGGCCAAAGACCTTAAAGCATTCCCTCTTGAAGAACTCATTGGGTCTCTAATGACCTACGAAATGACATGTCAAGCTCATGACGAGCTCGAGAACCCCCTTCCAAAGAACAGGAAGGATATGACACTCAAATCACAAGAAGACCACTTGAAAGGAACATCAAGTGATGAGGACAGTGACAATGACATTGCACTTTTGACTCAAAAATTTAAAAAATATTTAAGAAAGAACAAACTTAAAAATAATGTAAAAAATAAATTTGAACAAAAGAAGGACCAAGTGATTTGCTATGAATGCAAAAAACCGGGACACTACAAGAACGATTGTCCTCAAGCCAAAAAGAGGACATCAAAGAAGAAAGCGCTCAAGGCAACATGGGATGATTCAAGCGCGTCCGAAGAAGAGGAGTCCAACACCGAGCAAGTTGCTCATTACGCGCTAATGGCGTTAGGAGAAGAGGTATGTGATTTATTTAATGAAGATTTATCTTTTGAAGAACTATCTATCGCTTTTCATGAATTATTTGATGAATGTAGAACTGTTAGCAAGAAGTTAAGTATCTTAAAGAAAGAGCATGCTTTGCTACAAGATAAGTTTGATAGTCTTCAAACTCCTCCATGCTCTAAGTGTGAGCACTTAGAAGCAATAAAAAATGAAAATTTGCTTCTTAAGGAAACCTTAAACAAGTTTAAGGTTGGTAGCAAAGGATTAGATATGATCCTTGCACACAAGGGTCACATCGCAAATAGAAATAGAATTGGATTTGTAAAAGGATTACATCAAAATCCTACCACTTTCATAAAAGGACCTACATTACATGTTTCCTCTTATATGAAATGCAACTTTTGTTGCAAATCCGGACATATTGCCTACAAATGCCCATTTAGGAAAATTAGTTCACAAAAATTAATATGGGTTCCTAAAGGAACTATAAAGAATTCAATCATAAATAACAAAGTTAGTGGGTCAATTTTTGAGGCACCCAAAATCAAATGGGTACCTAAAAATCATCCTCTTTTGTAGACAAACCCACAAGCTAGGAGCAAGAGATGGTATCTCGAAAGTGGATGCTCAAGACATATGACTGGAGATCCATCTCATTTCTCTATGCTCACTAGCAAAGAAGAAGGGTACGTTACCTTCGGAGACAACAACAAGGGCAAAATCATTGGCAAGGGAACTATTGGTAACAAATTTAATTTTTCCATTGATGATGTCTTACTAGTTGATGGATTGAAACATAATCTCTTGAGTATTAGTCAACTATGCGATAAAGGTTACATCGTTAGATTTGAATCAAATATGTGCATTATTGAAAAACCAAATCATAACATGACTATGATTGCTTTAAAACAAAATAATGTCTATACCATCAATCTTGATGAACTAAGTAATGAAATGTGCTTCTCCGTCGTAAATGATGATGCTTGGCTTTGGCATAGGAGATTAGGCCATGCAAGCATGAAAACAATATCTAAGATCTCATCTCAAGAATTAGTACGAGGAATTCCAAATATAAAGTTTATTAAGGACAAAGTATGCGATGCATGTCAACTAGGCAAACAAATAAAAACAAGCTTCAAACCAAAAAATCAAATTAGCACTACTAGACCATTACAATTGATCCATTTGGACCTATTTGGACCAATTGATACAACAAGTCTAGGTGGAAGCAAATATGCTTTTGTGATTGTGGATGACTACTCTAGATACACTTGGACCTATTTCTTAGCTCACAAAAGTGATTGCTTCAAGTGTTTCTCTAAATTTTGTAAACTCACTCAAAACGAAAAAGGCTTCATGATTTCATCAATTCGGAGTGATCACGGTGGTGAATTCCAAAACCGTGACTTTCAAAATTTTTGCGAAAGTAATGGGTACAATCACAACTTCTCAACTCCAAGAAATCCTCAACAAAATGGAGTAGTTGAAAGGAAAAATAGAAACCTACAAGAAATGGCAAGAACTATGTTGAATGAACATAGTTTACCTAAGTACTTTTGGGCCGAAGCCGTAAATACGGCTTGCTACATCATGAATAGAGTCCTAATAAGACCATCCTTATCCAAAACTCCCTATGAATTATGGAATAACAAAAAACCAAACATCTCCTATTTTAAAGTTTTTGGTTGTAAATGCTTTATTTTAAATGAAAGGGATGCTTTAGGAAAATTTGATGCTAAATCCGATGAAGGCATCTTTCTTGGTTACTCTTCCGTTTCTAAAGCTTTTCGGGTTTTTAATAAAAGAACTTTAGTAATTGAAGAGTCTATTCATGTAGTTTTTAATGAAATTTCCGATTTAAAGAAAAATGATTTTGATGATGATCTTGGTTTTGATAATTTGAATTTAAATGAACCCTCTCCTCAAAATAGCCATTTGAATGCATCTTCTTCCGAAATTTATTTACCAAAAGAATGAAAGTATGTAGATGCTCATCCAAAAGAGCAAATTATAGGAGATACATCAAAAGGGGTTCAAACTCGTTCTTCTTTCAAAAATTTCTGTGCTAACGCCACTTTCCTTTCTCAAATTGAACCTAAATGCATTGACGAAGCCTTAAAAGATGATTTTTGGGTCATTGCAATGCAAGAAGAATTGAACCAATTTGAGAGGAATGAGGTATGGAAGCTTGTTCCTAGACCAAGTGACCACTTAGTCATAGGTACTAAGTGGGTCTTTAGAAACAAGCAAGACGAAAATGGTATCGTGGTTAGAAACAAGGCTAGATTAGTGGCCAAAGGTTTCAACCAAGAAGAAGGTATCGATTACGAAGAAACCTTCGCTCCCGTGGCTCGATTAGAAGCCATAAGGATGCTCCTTGCCTATGCTAGTAGTAATAATTTTAAACTATTTCAAATGGATGTTAAAAGTGCTTTCTTGAATGGTTTTATTTCCGAAGAAGTATTTGTCGAACAACCTCCCGGATTTGAAAATTCTCTTCTTCCTAATCATGTATTCAAATTGACTAAAGCTCTCTATGGCTTAAAACAAGCTCCTAGAGCTTGGTATGAAAGGCTTAGTTCCTTTCTTATTTTAAATAATTTTACCAAAGGCAAGGTTGATACTACATTGTTTATTAAACATTTTGAAAATAATTTTCTTATTGTGCAAATTTATGTTGACGATATTGTGTTTGGCTCTTCGGATGAATCACTATGTGAATCATTTGCCAAATGTATGAGTCTTGAATTTGAAATGAGTTTAATGGGTGAATTAACTTTCTTTTTGGGATTACAAATCAAACAACTTAGTGATGGTATATTTCTTACCCAATCCAAATATACATTAGAATTGTTAAAACGATTTAACATGGATAATTCAAAAGCAATAAACACCCCTATGAGTACTGCGACTAAGTTAGATATGGATGAAAATGGTGAAAGTTTCGATCAAAAAACATATAGGGGAATGATAGGTAGTCTACTCTACCTCACTGCGACTAGACCGGATATTATGTTTAGTGTAGGACTTTGCGCTAGGTTTCAATCTAATCCTAAATTATCTCATCTTAAGAGTGTTAAAAGAATATTTAGGTATCTTAAAGGAACTCCAAATTTAGGATTGTGGTATCCAAAATCTGAAAAATTTGATCTAATAGCTTATGCAGATGCCGATTTTGGCAGATGCAGGATAGATAGAAAAAGTACATCCGGAACATGCCAATTTTTAGGACATGCACTTGTTTCTTGGACTTCCAAGAAACAAAATTCAGTTGCACTATCTACGGCGGAAGCCGAATACATTGCTGCAAGTGCATGTTGTGCACAAGTCATTTGGATGAAAATTACATTAGAAGACTATGGAATTCACTTTAAAAACATTCCCATAAAATGTGATAATACTAGTGCCATATGTCTTACTAAAAATCCAATTCAGCACTCTAGAACTAAGCACATCGACGTTAGGCATCATTTCATACGCGATCATGTCCTTAACAATGATGTTGTTCTAGAATTCATTGACACAAAGCATCAATTAGCAGATATATTCACAAAAGCCTTGAATGAAGACCAATTTGAATTCATTAGAAGGGAATTAGGTATGTTAAATTGTCCCTAAACAATAAACTTGTTTGATTGGATTTTCCGTAAAGTTTTTCATCTTCTTTCCATCTCTCATTCTCCTTCAAATTCCATATGACATGTTGTGAAATCTCGAAATCGACTTTGATGACTTGATTATGAATTTCAAGTTAGCAATTTGATTTAAATAAGTTTTATCTAAATCATAATCTTGATCTTGCAAAATTGGAATCACAAATAATATCTTTTGGCATTCATGAATTGATACTTACAAATATGAAAGTATTGGCATTCATGACTTGAATTTGATTGAAACATTGTATGCTTAAATTCATCATTCTCCTATGTTTCAAAAATTGTTTAAATGCCTTATGTGATGATTAAAAAGTAATGTTGAGATTTTCATGAATTTGACGATTTGAATGAGTTTGTATTCGAATTATGATATTGACTTCGTGAAATTACTACTTGAATTTTTTTATCCCAATCTCTCTCTTATACATCTACAATTTCTATTATTCATAGAAAGAAGAGATTAGATAATATGAATGCATGCTGAATTTTCCTCTAAAATGAACTCTGCGTAAATATTTTTGCATACTTAATTTTCAATGATAAAATCGTTGTATGACAAAATATGTGCTTCAAGTCTCATTTTCCTTTTTGTTGATGACAAAGGGGGAGAAAAGTGATGACTTATATCATTCTTAATAGCATGACAAAATATGAATTGCAAAATCCTTGAGAAAAGTGATCGATCGATGATTATCTTATATGCCTTGCAAAATCCTTGAAAATATCGTAAGATTGATTGATCATATTGAATGCATGTCTAAAATGTATAATCATGCAATTCAAGTTGAAAATCTTTATCTCTTGTCATAGTAAAATTTGTCTCTTAATCTTTCGACTTGAAAAAGATTTTCATCAAAGTTTCGCATTTACATTATGCTTAATGAGAATAACGATAAGTTATACGGTTAGAGCTTATCGGTTTATACTTGAATTCAATGATGAAATTCAAGTGTTTTATCTTCTCATAATATGGCATATAGATAGGGGGAGTTACGTTTAACTCCGTCATCAATTGATTGTCATCATAAAAAAGGGAGAGATTGTTGAATCTCGGATTTTGATGATAAAATCAATTGATGGGTTATTTGATCTAATCCATATTATTGAGTTAAGTGTACAGGATTAACTACGATAACCAGAAAACACAAAGCAAGAATACCGGAGTCAAGATCGATGGATGTTTAAGAGTCCGAAGAATCGTCGGAGATGCTGCCGGAACCAACCGAGAAGAAATCGGGAACCTATCGGAAGTTCGCCGAAGAGATCGTCGGAGGTTCACGGAGATCACCGAGAAGGCTCGGCTACTCGTTAAAGTCATCACAAGATCGGGAGCTTGATGGGAGTCCGTCGGAAGAAGTTCGTCGGAAAGCTCGCCGAAACAAGACTCGACGTTCGCGGTTGAAAGCTTGCTTAGGATGTGTTTTTGTTATGTAGTTCACTTGTAATTAGGATTTGGATTAAGAGATAATCCTATATCCTAGTTAGGGGCCAACTGGGCCCAAAGTTAGAGTTGGTTTAGGCTAAAAATTAAGCTAAACCAGCGAACTAGAGAGCCAAGATTGAAGCCCAACTAGTGGCTGAAAACACTGTAGTCGGGCTGAAAACACTGTAGGCGGTGGCACCGCCTAGCTGGGCGGTGGAACCGCCCAGCACCCGAGAGCTGGGCGGTGACACCTCCTTGGCTGGGCGGTTGCACCGTCCAGCACCCGAGCGCTGGGCGGTGGCACCGCCTGGTTGGGCGGTGGCACCTCCAGCACCGGAAACCCTAAGAAAATTCAAATTTTGGAGCCCAAAATTTGAATCCTCTTGAGGCCTATAAATACCCCTCTAATCTCAGCTGAGGTAACAACTTTTGAGAAGCATTTTGATTGAGAGAAAAGTCTTAGAAAGTCTTAGCAAGTCTTGTTTTCAATTTGCTAGAGAGTTCTCCTCCTTCTTTCTTATTGAAAATTTGTAAGAGGTTGAGCTGCTTGTAAAAGGTTGTAAGAGGGGTGTTTACCCTTCCATTTCAAGAGACTTGCTAGTGGAAGGTGGGAGCCTCATCGAAGAGGGGCCTCGCAAGTGGAGTAGGTCATTTGACCGAACCACTCTAAAAATCGGCGTAATCTCTGGTTTGCTTTTTATTATTGTCATTTACATTACTGCAAATCTTCTTACTGCTTTAGTTCCTCATTACTCTTTCTGCGCAACTTTAAGAATACGCCTTCAAGTTAAATTTCTCAAGTTTCGTTCTTAACGTACGAAAGATTTTGATTAAAATCGAAGTTTTAATCCGCTGCACTAATTCACCCCCCCCCCCCCCCCCCCCCTCTTAGTGCCGCTCCGATCCTAACAGTCCTCAGCACCGGCGGGTCAGGTCGGTCCATCCTACGCCTTAGTGCGGCGGACGGTTGTCCCCGAGCCGACTCCGGCCTAGCCCTCTTGTGCTCCTCCCGCTTCCCGGCTATCCAAGCCTCGGTCGCGATGAACTGGTTTGCGCGTTGAAGCATCTCATGCATCGCGGTGGGGGATCGCTCCACGAGGGACCAGAAGAACCTGGAAGGTCGCAGGCCTATCATAAACGTCTGCATCAATAGAGAGGGATGAGCGTCCGGTAATCCCCGGATTTGTGTTGCAAAACGATTTACAAAGTGGGAGAGGGGCTCATCCTCCCTCTGGTTGAGTCCGAGGAGCAGCGTTACAGAAGGTTTCGTCCGGGCGTAGGCCAAAAAGTTGAGTTCGAAGTCCTTGACGAGCTGGTCAAAGGAGGCGATCGTCCCGGTCTTCAGGCCGCTGTACCACGCGCGGGCCGGACCTCTCAGAGTGGTGGGAAACGCTCTGCACATCAAAGCATCAGAGGTTCTATACAGCACCATCTGGGCGTGGAAAACGACTACATGGTCTGTTGGGTCGGTGGAGCCGTCGTATGCGTCTAGGGAGGGGAGTCGGAAGTTCGGGGGGACTGTCTGATCCTGTATCTCGGGTGTGAATGGAGATCCCTGGTGTGCATCTTCCCCGAGCTCTCCCCTTGACCCACGAACCTCTTTCTGCACCTCGTCGAGCCGTTGACTAACGAAGCATAGCTGGGCTCGCAAGGAATCGGTGGAGTCTGAGGAAAATGCCTCGGGCTCCGGGCGGCCTCTCGGGTTTGCCGTTGCTCGGTTCCCGAGTGGGGCCGCGGCCTCTCAGGGTGGGGTGCGAGCCAGAACGGGCGGCTCCTGTTGCCGCAGTGGTTGGATCGTAAGCGGGTGCTGCGGTCGAGAAACGAGTGGGATAATGGATTGCACCATATCGGTCATAGTTCGGACTTGATGAGTGAGGTCCTGAAAGGCCTCAGACGACACGGGCGACGGGCCAGCTGGGGCGCCGTCTAGCGGTGACAGACCCGGGTCATTAAATATCTGCCAATAGCGCTCTAAAGTCACGGCGGGGGGTTCGTCTCGAGGTTCTCCGCGCGGGGGGTGTTCCCCCGGAGCTTTGATCGGGTGTGACCCCTCAGCCACGAGCTCGTCTGAGCCAATTGGGCGATCCCTTGACATTCGAGCCCTCCTTCTAGCACCAAAAATGTTGGTGTAAACAACTTTAAGCCGTGGCCTCGGGGTCGACGCGGCTTGGTTCGGGTCTGGATGATGAGGGATCTTCCTGGGGCGGCCCTTGAGATCGCTGAAGTGGTCGATTGCGATGGTCCGATCGAGACGGGGTCGCTGCTTCCTCCGGGAGGGAACTCCTCGCTTGGGCGTCTAGTGGGAGGCCTTCGTCTTCACACCTGTACACAGGTCGGGTCAGGGGAGCTCGGCCCGACCCCTCCGACAATCAAGTTAGTGAATAATCGCAGAGGATTTTTTATCTGTGTTGTGTCCTCCCTCATTTCCTTGGAGCGCGAAGGTTTTTATAGTGAGGGTTACCATTGCCTGATGGTGCCTGCCCGCAAGGAGCAGGATCGTATTTCTGGTAGTGTCTGACATCGATGTTGGCGTGGCGTAAAGGATCGAGCCTGAGCAGGGTGTTAATGTGCCTTGGTCGGCGTTCCGGTCCGCGTTGACCAGGTGTTGACAGGTCAACAGAGGCGTGAGACGTCATCTGAGGCAGCTGACATCACCCGAGTCTTATCGCCATTATTACCCTCATCATGTCTAACGCTATTTTGAAATACATTATTATCTATGATCTTTCATGCTATCATAAATAAAGTAAAGTCATTAAATTAACAACTAGTTAAATCAGAAAATTAGTTTTAAGCATATGAAAAATTAATTCTAAAAAGGACAACGTTGACGTTGCATGACTGCTTAACAACTATTTGAATGTCATTAAATTTAAATCATACATTAAGTCAAGTGACATTTGATCATCAACATTGGGAAATTTTGGGTTTAATTACAATTCCAGCAGGAACGAATAGAGACAAAATTAGGGGAAGGATAGATGTTCCCGTTCCAAGATCATAATGGCAACGTGGAAAGAGCTCGATATGTCCGCCGAATCGTGATGGCTTGATGATCAGTACATTGAACCTGGACATGGTTCTGCAGATTGAACTTACGTAGATGGCCATCGCCAGCTCGACCTTCTCCCTTCGACATTGCTTGTCATGTGCACGCTTTCTTTATTCTCCTCTTACCCTTCGCTGACCGAGTGTTGAACCTCCAAACACATGCGACTACGACAAGGTGAGGTCTTATCGACAATGACTGCCAAGTCCGGTGCTACTGTAGGAAAGATGCAATTCAAAATATTAAGGTCCATATGCTCCCTCCACCTTTAGGAAAGAAGTGCTTATTTGAGCTAGCATTCCACGCAGCTACAGATCCTCTGTCTCATGACAGGCCGAGGATCTTCTAGGCGGCTAATGGGATCTCTCAGCAAAGTGCCTTCGAGAAATCAAGTTGCCAGGACGGAGAGAGAGAGAGAGAGAGAGAGAGAGAGAGAGAGAGAGCATGGCGATCTGGTGACCAGGAACGTTGAGACAGAGAAGACGAAGTGGAAAATAGAGGGTTGAGATAATGGAGATCAAGAGAATATCCAACGTGGTCAATCCAACTTTGGGTTTTGGACTTGCAGCTAGTATTATTTTGGAACTTTTTAATTAAAATATATTTAATTATAAAAATTTAAATATAAGAATGTTTCAATAAAAAATTTAAATTTAAAAAGACTTTCCATATAAGAAAAAAAATGATTTGACTTATCGATCGAGGTGGTATATGCATAATATATATCACCCCAGAGCAATGTGTCAAAGTGTTGGTACGACGATATATGTCAATGACATAGAAATTTTTTTAAAAATTTATTTAAAATTATTTAAAAAATAAAAAAAAAATAGATTAAGAATTTTAAGTTAAGATTGAATATAAATTTTATATAATTTTATCAAAAAAAAATATTCTAAATTTGAAAGGAATTGTGGTATATTTTTTTCAGATTTTGAGGAGCTGCATGTTACGAATTGTCATTCCTTTAATATTAAATTATCTATAAAAATATTTAAATTATTAGATTATGAGTTAAAATTTAATATTCAAATGAATCAAATAATAAATTGATTGATCGACAGATCTACTTAGTTTTACCATAAAAAAGAATGACGAAAATCCATGAGTGGTGGATCGAGGTCTTTGGTCATATATATTTATACATCAATATGCTATTTTCGTTTGATCCAATCCTTAAATTGATTTCGCAACATAATATACTAATACACCATTGCTATCGGTGCATGAATGTGGTGATAGTCATAATTTGATTGTCATAAACCACACTGTCTAAGATGATTTCTAAAATAAGTATAATTGTAGTTTATATTAGTGTGGAGGTTAGAGAATATTAGAATTTTGACTTTCACTATTGACTTATTACTCTATATTATAAGATCAATTGCTATACTACTGTTTGAAGAAGAATAATCAATTATCACCATACTACTATTGGTCATAAGATCATCTATAATATGATGGTTGGGAATATGACAGAGTCCTACTTTTTGTTTACGTTATAATGGTAAAACTAATGCTACTATTTTTCCTTTTGCCTTTGCACACTGGGCAAATGATTGTAATACTTAGGTATGCTTAGGTATCTTTGCCTTTGCACATTGTCTGACGATATTGTCCGACACCTTCTGATATGTTCTGACAGAGAGGAATCTTCCTTTTACTTGGGATGTTGTTCCTCTTCTTCTATTAACTCAGTGATAAAATGTAAACGTTGTGAAGGATCTCTCACCTTATCAAGTAAAGAATCCTTTTGATTCTTTACTGCTTTGGCTTATTCCATCATTGGTTGTGAATCTTCGTTATAGTATTCGAGGTCAATATGATCAATCTCTGATTTATCTAATTTCTTATCTAGCTTGACACATCGAAACCTTAACCATATATTAAAGTAGATATATACTAATTTCTTTAACTATGTATATGATAGTTTATTATAGATCTTTGTGTGAACTAATGCGAATGTTAACTAGTTACGTTTGGGGCCACTCGATGTTGTTGTTTGTGAAAGCACACAAACATTGACCAGTTATATTTTATGCAGATCCTCTAGATTATAACCACCACTTGACTACAAAAAAATATGCAAAGATTTTATTAGCTTAATCAATAATTAATATCAATATGTGTGCAACTGTCTTACTAGGATCCATATTATAATGACATGATATAGCTACAACGTCGGAGAATGAACTGATAATTACTCATAATAATTGGCCCTCTATAATAGTATTAACACTTTTTTAGTAAGAGTCAGTAAATAATTTTTCTTATTATCGGTAATAAATCTGATCATCTTCTAAGACTATTGAAATTGAATTATCGAATATAGATAATACATTATAAGACAAATGATTTCATTAGTAAGAATTTGTAAATGATTTCATGTTCCTTGTATTGTGATTATCTTAGTCCATATGAACTTGGTCTTATGGTTGATGATATGTAAGTATTGATTGGCTTTAAAATTATTTGTGAAAACTTTTTTGATTTTAACTTTTATTGTAAGTAGTATATGTCTAAAATAAAATATTTATGGATATTTCTTCGTATCGATCTTATGGAGGATAACATAAAGTAGTTCAACTCTTGTTATAATTTCATTCACGATTTCCTACGATCTAGAAAAAAGAATAATTTTTTTTATCACTTGATTTTGAATACCTTGAACTCGATCATTCTTGTGATATGATCATTACCTTGAGGCCTTATTTCTTTTGATGGATTGACTTTAAGGTAATAAATTTTATAGTAAAATAAGTAATGCTATGTCAGAGTATTTCATCATTTATATACTTTTGTATCAAGGAATGGACCCAATAATGATCATATGTAAACTTTGTCACTAACGGTGCCTTTACCACATACTCGCTTACTGAGTATAACTTACCAAAGTCCTTCAACATTAGGTTCATGAAGTGGGCTATACATGGAGTCCAAAATAATTTTTTTAATTAATTATAAACTAATATTCTTGAAATTAGCTCCATTATCGGTGACTATTTAGATAATGTATTGTGGCCCAATCTCCTCTACTATAGTATCAATTAGGTTTTCACTATAGTTTGTATATTAAATCTGATTGGAAGTATCAACTAACTTATGAAAAATGATTCTTGTATTCTAATATATAAAAAAAGTTAATGATGCTCATTCTTATAGGTCATATCCAATTATCACATATTAGTATCACTCTATATTTATCTCACTATCTCTCGAAGGATTTGATCTAATATTCACGTCCTCATATGTTATAGATCTCCTTCAGTGTTAAAGATTATATCCTCATTTTAGCCTTTTGGATTGAAGATACCTTACACTCTAATGAACATTGGATTGTGCTCACTGGAATTATAGAAGTTAAAGCGCTTAGATATTATGTTGCCAAATTCTCACTTCTTTTCTTTTGTACATGCATCATTAATTTATGTTTGTTTTGCTATTTATAGATGATATACTTATAGATCAATCTTAATAATATCTAGTACTGACCTCCTATCAAGTCTTATAATAAGAAACTAATTCTACTCTATCTCATTCTATCAATCCTACTTAATTAAGAAGAAGGGACAATTAGTTCCCATTGCCATTGCCATTGCCATTGAGTGAGGTTATTGATGATTCATTGTATTATCATACATGTATTAATTTTTTAATAATACATAAATGTTAACTCTGAGATTCGGATCGATATTATCGTCGAATAGTAGTTCTTATGTAGCCATGTGGTATTCTTCCACTTTCTTGGACTTCTTTTTAATTACATAATTTCTTATTTAATTTAATTTTTTTTGAAATAATTGATAGACCTCTGTTAGAACTTTTTTGCATTTTGTAATACAGAGATAGTCGCTAACCAAATATTACTTCTACCGAGTGATTCTTCCACCTCGATCAATGTAGTCATAATGTTTGCATTACTAATGATGATAGCTTTCGTTCACATGATGAGCATGATCCCAAGCGTCATCATATATTTATTCCTTTGGTACATGTTACTATAAAAATTTATCAAATTAACAAGCTATTATTAGACTTAATTTAAAATAACAAGACTGTGATATATGTAATGAATCATACTTTGCTATTATAAATATATCAATCAACCTAATAGACATTAAATACACTAAATTGATCCAATATATATCAAATTACGATGAGATTATCATTAAATATACTAATCATAAATGTTAAAAACACTAATAAGTCTTTAATTGACTCTTTTTTTTATAAATATAAGCATGTTAAATACCCTAATAATTATTAAATATATAGAATTGACCAAATATAGGTTAAAAAATAACATAATCATAATTAAATCCATAAATTATAATATTAAAAAATTAATTAATCTATAGTTAACCCTATTATACCATTATAAATATGTCAAACACGATTAAATATATAAATTTAAATTACAATAATTTTTCTAATTATGTACTGTTTGTTACAGTACAACATATAACTCTTATTATGAAAAAGAGTTATTACTTTATAATGAACTTTACACAGAGGAACTCATCGTTTATGAAATAACCATAAAAATGATGAAATTCATTATTATTTTTAGTATCATTATAATTTTTTTTATTTTCAAATAAAAAACCTTGATGGAATAAAAAATCATGGCATCATACTGTTACCGGTAGCACAACTAATCTGGAAAAAAAAGTATTATATACTTTAAAATTTTAATGTGGTGAATATCTTGGGGTGCTTTTATTACTTTCTCTAATTGGCGTCCCAAATGGCTCTAGTTTGAACAAGAGGAAACAAACAAATCACAGCATATTTTGGTGAATAACTTGAAGACTTGATTGATATTTTAGAAAGAAGGTGATTAAGTAGGGTACTGCGAATCCAATTCAATGGTAGAGGAGAGAAAGATGGGCGATGGGAAGCTGGCCATATGGCCCGAGAAGCCCGGCTGTGCGTGTCACACGAGCAAACACTCATGGCATCACCATCAGGAGACAACATTATCGAACACCTCCAAATGTCTTGGGTGCTCCACAGTGACTTGGCCAAGTGCCAAGTGTTGTAAGTTTTGGGACACGACGACGTGTGGTCATAAGCTGTAGGTGCCCCACGGTTGGACGTCATCTCAATCATTTGGAGAGGACGTAGCACCTAATCCTTCGATTGCGTCTTCTTCCTTTGGCGCCGACGGCGAAGTCCGGGGAGTTGAGGAGGGCGATCGTCGTGGAGGAGGACGGCAGGGTCGCGACGTTCGAGGAGGCGGCTTTTTATCGACAATCTTCTGTCGATTTGATTGTTCGGCGGTGCTGTAGTTGATTTCTGCGATTGAAGAGAAAGAAAATAGATGGCAGAAAAAGACACCACCTTTATAAGAAAAACTTGGATGTCGAGACTCAAAAAAAAGTTTCCACCTTTGGTTCTGTTCCTGCATGCAGTGTGTTTGCTTGCACCGAAAAGAGAGAGAGGTCAAGCGGTAGCATCTCTCGACTGGCTCAGAATGGGACGTGCAGGGCACGGAGGAAGGCCGCTGCAATACCAGCACACATTAGGTGTTTGTTGTGATCAAGAAATAAGGAAGACGGCACATCCTGTAAATAGTGTTTCTTTTTCCTGTTCCTATGTGTTCTTTCCATATACATGGATCACCAACTTGAACAAAAACTATTAATCGAACCCACGACCACATCGTTAAAATATTATATAATGTGTTTATTTTATTCACTTCCTACACCTGTCAACTTTTGATCTTTAGGTAGAGACGACAACAAATGTTACCAAACAATCCAAGAAAAAAGAAATATGTGATGAGTGTTGTTGTTAGCCTTTTAAAATATTAGAAAGATTTCATGGGGGCTCTTTACATAGTTATCCTTGCAAAGCTTCACCCTTGACATATTTTAATACATTGTTTTTTTCTCCTTAACATGCGTCCAGAGAATTTCTATTGATCATACTATTTATAAATATAAACACGGTTAGAGAACTGATGCAATGCAAATTAATTATGTGAACAAACAAAGATAGATAGATAGATAGATAGGATTACCATGTCAAATTTAGAGTTCATTAATACCAATCAACGCATGCATGTTGAGGTCTTCTTCTCCAAGAAGATTGACATGAGATTCTTGTGTATTTATTATTTATTTGAACTGAATGAACTGAGAAACTTCGCTGTCGTGGAAATAATAAATAGTAACTTTGCTGTACTCCTCGCAAACGGAAACCAGCATTTAAGCTTTCCCAACTTCAAACCATCTCCTTCGACCTCCATGTGTAACTCCAACAATACATGATATGGAGCTCTCTATGTATACCAAGGCAGCGCAGAGAGCCTCATGGCATCAACGATGGAGTCCCGTCAAGCGGCGTTCGCTCTCCTGCTCCTGCTTCTGGTGGCCAGCGCGAGCGGCCGGAAGGTGAAGGTAACTTCGGGGGGCGTCTGCAACGTGTCGCCCGGAGGCCTGTCAGCGTGCAGGTCGGCCGTCAGCAAGTGGTTCCCGGACAAGACTCCATCGCCGGAGTGCTGCGCCGCCGTCGCCACCGCCGACTTCGGCTGCTTCTGCTCCTACATCAAGTCGCCCCTCCTCGGGTTCTTTTGGGTCAGCTCCGACCGGGTCAAGCAGCTGCCCGCCAAGTGCCACGTCGACCGACCTCTGCCCGACTGCGTATCCGCATAGACACTGGTACGTATAGATGTCCGGGTGAGTATACTGTACGTGTGTATCGATCTCGATACATGTAATGTTTTCATTAGTAATATCGATATACGGACGTTCGAATACGCGTGCAAAGATGTTGCTATTCTTGTTCGTATATGCTTCTTCCAATACACCAAATAGTAGGGAAAGGCCTGCTGCAATATTCACATAAGGTAAAACCCATTATATATATATATATATATATATATATATATATATATATATATATATATATACACGCGCACACACACACTTCGGAGGAAAATATATGAAATATGGCAGTATATCCCTGTAAAGCTAAAGATATACAAATATGGCAGTATAATAATACCCATCAATAAACTGTTGGCATTTCTAACGTGTAATGATGCTAAAACTTCAATTAATATTAAACTCCAATATAAAACAATGCCCGCCAGTTTCAAATCTCCAACGCTCTTTGGATATTTGATGCTATATTAAAAATGTAGATTTCATTTCTAATATGTATATTTTAGATATTGAAAAAAATATTTATGGCTATTCAAACCAATTGGTAATGGTTGTTGACTAAACTTAGCATCCTTCTACTGGAACCGAAATAATTCAACTCGGCATACAACGGAGACTACTGATTACAATATAACTTAAAGCTCGATGTATTAACTTAGAATCGAGTGGTCAAGGAAGTCGATGACGACCGATGGCCTCCACGTCCGAGACGAGGCTGTGGAGAATGTTGTGCTAGAAGAAGAGCAGCAAGTAGATAACGATTTAAGCAATAACAAACATATAAACATTAAGCTAAACAACATGCCCGTAGACAAACTGACGGAATCAAGTCAAGTTTACAGTGACATGTGATGCAGATCATACAAAACCCACCTGTCCAGAGTTGACAACTCCGGTTTTCTGTTTTTCTTGCATGCACTGATGGAAGATGGAAGAAAAAAAGAAAACAAAACCAATCTATTCCAGTGATCTCATCGCCTGCTAAAAATTAGCTGCTATGTCAAGTCTCATGCTTAAATCATGCACCGTTCCCCAATTTCTCATCCTCTCTTCTCCGTAACTCGAACCGATCTTCCTCTTTTAAAGTCTCCGCCAAACAAGTGGATTCAATAGCACTTCTATCAAGAGACCTCCCCATTTCTGAGTCGTGTGAACTTTCACCATCAGAATCACTGTCATCAGAACTGAAACAATCCTCATCTGTTACATTCACATCGTTATCAACCTTCTCAGATTTTGTGTCGGTTTGTCCTGCCATCATGGGTTGAACGGGAAGCTGCTGGATTGGCGACAGATTAGTATGTTGACCTGCTTTTACTCTCTCATTGTAGACTGTCATTTCATTCTTATACCTCTCTTTGTCCTTCAAACCTCTCTCGTGATACACCTGAGATTTTAACAAGGTCGATAATGAGTAACTTATCACATTGGACCAGCATCGAGAACCTGCTTTTAGTACTAAAAAAGGAAATCCGAGTATATGTTCTCAGGGTCTTACAGCTTTTTCAGTTTCAGTTAGCCCATTCCACCGGACACCAATGATTCTACTGATTTCTCTGTCTCTCCCAGGATGAAGTGGCTTAAGCCTGGCATGCTGCTCGGCGAAAAAGAAATTGTAGCCACTCCTATTGGGTTTTGGATGATTGGGGTCTAGCATGCTGAGCTTCTTCCGACACCTCCTCTGGCGGGGGCTCCTCAAATTACTCTCATCAGCACACACCAAAGGCCATGGAGCTTGGTCAGAAATATGATAAAGGACACCTTTAAGTTTCTCTGAGCCAACAGTAACTGTCACAAAATAGCCATGCTCGAATTTTCCATCAATTACTCCAACAACGGGAGGATATGTTGGAGAAGAACCTACAGTTGTGAAAGAATCAGATTAGTAATCTTTGCAGAAATGTAAATGTCTGCAAAAAGGTTGCCAAAAGATGGTGATTGATCAATTATTAATAAAAGATGCCTCTTGTTTTCTTTTTCATTTTTTTTTCTTTTCTGCTGGATATTAGCAAAGCATGATGCAGAACTACAAAAAGGAAAAAAAAAAAAAAACCTATGTCAAACTATCACCTTTTTTTGTTCTTTTGATCTCAAGCTTCATGACATGTGAAAATGCTTGACAGTCATATCTCAAAAAAACAGTAACAATCATCTCAATATCTCAAACAATCATTAATGAGACATGTTACTGTTACCTGACTACTGATATTACAGATTAGTAAATGGCTTTAAACAAACTCACCACTGTTTCTTCTTCGTTTGTGAAGAGCAGCCTGAGCCTCAGGATGTGATTTCACAGGTTCGACCAACTTTTGGGATGAAACTGAAGTAGTTGAAGAAGTGTTCGAAGGAACTGTAATTTAAATGTACAGCTTGATGAAGTAAAGAGAAGAGCAGAGAAAAGTTAGAAGTAGCTGACAATTTGACATGTACAAACCATTGGGAAGGTTCCATCCTTGTGAACCAAACAAATAGATCTGCTCATAATGCTGTAACAAGGACAAGTAGTACTTGCGAAGAACAAAAGATGCATTTGTTGCGGTAGAAGGAAAACTAAAAGCAGCAGTTACTTCTCTCCATCTTCTCTCTGCAATTACCTGCATTTAAGTAATGTACTTATTCCTATTAAAAAATTTCTTATGTGCATATAAAGTCTCAATTTAAATCATTATAATTATATAAAAAATTCTTGGACTAACTTATTAAGTTTAAGTTGGAGGGAAATGATGCTCATATTCAGATGTTTCCCTTCCACATGGGAAGAAAATCTTCCAACTTTTTTTTTTAATTTTGCACAATGTGAAAAGTGTACTTGAAGGTCAAATCCTTTGGCTTTACATTGTAGTATCCCATAAATTTAAACTTTATAAAATAATGATATCTTGCGTTATGCAAATCTTTTTCCCCTGGACCATCAGGGAATTTTGGAACTGTTGGTAGCACAATCGTCATTAAATAAAACAATAGATAGCACTTCTAATTGTAAAGTAGATATTTCGGATGTCTCCAAAGTTAATATTTACAAATGGGTATCTTCAAGTTAGGTAGAAGGTAATCTGAAGTTCCTAAAATACTTCAGCATAATACACCAGCTCATTACAACACCAAAAGAGTCTTTAAGCCCCAACTACTTGAGATTGGCTAAATGAAACATTCACATGCATTCAGCTCAGTCAATTAAACCAACTAAAAACTAGGGATGTTTAGGCTGAACAGGGCCAGATTACAGTCAACCAAAAGTAGAGCCAGACTTGGTCCAAGTACAACCCTAGTCATGCCTTGGTCCACATACGACCCTAGTCGCAAGATTTTGCCAGGTTCTATTCGAAAATATTCTTCCAAACTAGATCGAAGGTTAAAGGTTTACCACTTTCATCGAGAGTCTCATATATTGTTTTTATGCCAATAAAAGTGGAGTTATGTTTGTGGCTAAGACACAGAAAGAGAAAGATACAGCTCTATTGATTCTGCATATTGCAACTGACAGAAGAGAAATAAAGCAGAAAATGACTAATGAAAAGACTGATATCATTTAAGCCTGATCGTGAAGGCTAAAGGCTGTCTTGCAAAATCTTTACTTAGCAACTTTTGTACAATAATTTTCACTGCATAAAAATGTTTTACTAAAGGCTTTGGTAAAAGCTTGATCGATGAACTTAGATGGGACTATTGCTATTTATAGGAGTTAATTAAGTAAATTAATGTTAAAAATTCGAAGTTCCCTTTCAGCCAAGTTTTTTCTTACCCAATCTACCACCACCTGTCTGCCATTACCATAATGGGGTAAGAAAGGCAAAAGCAGAGCGTATGTATTCAGGATCTCGTAAGAGAAGATTATGAGAGGACAGTCAGATAATGTCTGATGTCGTAAATGTAACAATAAGTATCTCTATTATGTTTAGTTGTTCAAACATTTCATCCCCCACAATATTCAAATGATGCAGGAGAAGTGCTCTTGTACCAATCTAATGCAGGACGAAAGCATAAACTGGCAAAGAAAATTTTTTCTTAGGTTTTGACAGTTATGTAATAATGAAGATATAAGAGAAAACAATTAAGATATTATACTCAATCTAACTCTGTGATTAACTCCCAGGATGCATGTCTCACCTATAAAGAATGGAACCATATCATCGAGAAACAAATCATTCACACATAAAAAACACTTTTTATTTTCTCAATCATTCTTTGATGTTCTTATTCACAATCCCATTCCCTCTTTCTATCAAACATGGTACAAGAAGAAAAGAAAGACTACAAAAATATAGAAAATACAATAAAATTTTTTATCTCTTGTATCAACGCATATCAATCATTTCTTCTGTCTTTTGATAAGACATTTTGATAATTATTGACAAATAACTTATTGCTAAGATATTTGATTGACAAGTTCTCTTAAAGTTTCCTTACGATAAAATCTTTTTCATGTGTAGAATCTTGAATAAATAATTTGAGACTCCAATCAAGCCCAAAATTTATCTCCCTTTTCATTTGGAATCTTCAATCAAGCTTACAATTTTTGTCCTCCCATTTTATTCAATAAAATAGAATATCAAAATGGTACCACATCACTTGCATAATGTAGTACTTCAGTTTTGTATATTACCTTTCAAGAGTCTAGAACATGGTAAAGATCTAAAATTTTAATTCTTTGGTTATTGCAATATAAAAGAATGTTTCTTTCAGTTTTGATATATAAGTTTCCACTCTATGTAATTGGTTCATATTAGTGTTCTAGCTAGTGGATATCGATTTGCCATCGATGAAAGATTCATGCATCTTTATCCATATTCTACGACTGACTATCCCCATGGATCCATTTCACATAAAATCATCTTTCCTGATAGTATTGGCAGAATGACTACCATTTCAATGTTGCTATTGAGAGACGCCAATGCACAACAGTGTAGACTTTTGAATACATAAAATGCAACAACACATCATGTTGGGCCTCCAATGTAAACTAACATGTATTGGCATCAGCATGACATTGCACACTACAAAATGTTACATTCATGAAACATTAAAAACCCCTCAAGTACGAACTTTGGTACTGTCAGCACCCTCAAATAGAATTTGTGCAGAGGCTTTAAATTACCCAATCTTTCTTATTTTTCATAATTCTTTTTTTGATAGTATGTCATTCATAAATCTCTAGTTGGTAAATAATATAAAGAGCTTATATTGATTATAGTACAGAGACAAATTGGGCTCACCAAACCATGGCAAACCACTAGCTGGGTTAAGTCTATAACTTAATGTAACAATCCTAAGGATTTGAGTTAGGCATGTTTAACAACACTTCCAGTTTCTATTCTCTGATTTTCAAGATAAAAGTTGAGGACATCTAGCATCGAACCCTTTCAATGATATCTTTTGTCTTATGTTCTATAAAATTGCATCTCTTATTTTTAGACTAACACCAAAATCTTGCTAAGCAGGGTTTGAGGTAATTATACAAAGTCTTGTCCTTGCACACAAGGATCACAACTTCAACCCTTCACACCAATTTTATAAAGGAGCAATCTTACTGCACAAACTTCATATGCCTAAGACCGAATTCTTCCTGCATCGATAATTGCAAGAAATAGAAATAGGAAAAGACGAACCACCCCCACCAACAATTTCATAGAAATTGGAAGTGAATAGAAAAATGATCCTGGTCTAAGATGGAAAAAGCATAATCAATACAATATATGCTCCAGGCCCTGTTATCAATTTTGTTGACTTATTTAGCACTTTAAACTCTATATTATTCGGCTTGCAAATATTATCCATAAATAATAAATTAATACTCAGATACTGAAATAAAAGTCTCTTGTATTAAATTTTTTAACAGAAAAACATTCAGAATATATCAAGACATGTTATGATCAAAATAACAAGCAACTAAACTTGTATGGAAATGCAAAAATACGAAAATACAAATAAACTAATTACTGAGCTAGATCCTCACCTTTTCAATACCACCTCGAGAAGTTACTTCAACAAAAAGTCGATGAAGATCAAGACCCTTTCCTCCTATGATTGGGACCCTTGGAAGAAAGAAACAACATCAATCATAATGTTAAAGATAGATTGGTACATCAAGAGCATTATATCACCCAACTAAAATCCTTTGGAAAATGTTAGGAGGTTAAGCTTGACATGCAAGTGTAATTAATAGAGCAGCTTATCTAAATACCATTAGACTGTAGCATCGCACCTACCAAAGATGCAAATTATGGACCTTGTTCGTTTGGATGCATGATTATAGACTCTTTAGTAAGATCAAGTTTATATATATTTTTAACATTTTATCTAGATTTATATAGCATCACATCAATAAGTTCACGTTGAGTTCTCCAACACTATCGATTGCTAACAGAACTAAGACCAGAACACATGGCTACACAAGAGAAACATGAAAATATGCAGAATATGGAGAAAGTAAAATTTTTCACCAAAGCATTCCACACATCATGAGTGCAACTAGTACCTACATCCTGAGTTGATGGGATAAAGAGTAACAAAAAATAAGCATGTTGCTGCAGCAATCCCAAATGACAAAGTTAATCAAAATCTTATCAAGTAAACCTTGTGAGTAGGGTTAAACCAGTTAGAGCACTGTGTATACCAACTCCGGCTCAACTTCAGGACAGTACAATTGTTAGACAACCTATCAAGGGCCTCAACCCCATATCTCGTGTATCCTTCTCAGATGGAATTATATGCCTAACATTCAGTTTGACTGCTATTATTAGTGTCAGTGAGAATCCTTGGATATCTAGGATGACATCACAAAGAAAAATGACATGTAGGAAAAACTAAGTTGCAAGGCACAAGTTGTAATGACAAGTTGAACCATGGAGTTCTCTGAATTGGCATACCAAACTGACAGATTTAGGCTCATCCAACTACTTAAGAATATAAATTATTGTGCATGTGAATCCCTGAAAAACTAGTGCCAATGACTTTAATGACTTCTAACATGTTTTATAAAATTCTTAATTTTTTTCTTGTAAGCTACAGTGGGTTTTGGGTCAATAAACCTTCCCAACAAATTGGAAAGGGGTCATTGGATGCATGAGGGTAAAAAAGCATACAGAATGAGTTTAGCATACAGATTTAAAAACCTTACATCATTAAATAGCAACTGTTGTATCAATTGCAGAAATTGTTCAATATATATCACCACAAATAAGTTATAAAGAGATTGTTTATTGTTTGCCCATGACTACTGACTCGGAGGAACCAAATTGCTGCAGTGAACAAGGACAGAGATGTGGATAGCTGAAACGAACAGCTTGACTTATTCAGAGAACTTTATCTAGAAAACCAAATTGACTTTACCCAGAAAACTTAACTGCCCATGTTTGTAAAATTGAGCACATATAAGAGATGTAAACATAAACAATCAGATACTATAGTTTAAAATGTTTGGGTCCTACCACATATGGCTGACATTTGAAGTCCATTTCTAGTGGCGATATAATTTTGGTGGGAGCAGTTGAATGGAAGTTTGAGCTAGGATATTCAACTCCCAAATCATACAAAAGGAAAAAATTAACAGCATTAAACTTGTGCTTAGTTGTACCAAACCAGCATCCAGCATAATCCTTCCAATGAAAGGTTCTGACCACACTGAATACTGATCAAGATAGTCAAGGTTGCCCACAAGTTTGATCTTCTAAAGGAATAGTTATGTCTGTTTATCATATGCGGGCATAAATTTTAAGTGACCATCACTAGGCAAAGAAGCCCCGGACTTATAGCCGACATATCTGACGAAGCTGACACACTTACAATATAGAAACGGAACCAACACGTGCAAGTGCAGAAAGAGGCCCGTATCTCTCAGTGTATACTGATCTAATGAGTCTAAACAACAGCATAGGGAGGTCCAAGAACGCAATGTTGAAGGGATCAAATGTCAATAAATTTTGAGATTCATAAATAGACTATGCATTATTTTCTTAAAGAGCAGATGTGGACATCCATCAATAAGTTAACAAGACCTAGCACTTAGTCTATATTCTAGGCCTCGAAATTGAAGCAGAGCAAAGTAGCATGAGAGCAAAAACAGGGTTGAGAAGCAGACAAAGCGAGACTCACATGAACTTTGTTCCCATTTCAGCATGCAGCTTCATAAGAGTATCCTTGAACAACTCCGGATCAGCGACGACATCCTCGTACTTGGCCAGAGGCTTAGGGTACGCACGGTAGTTCGCACCAGGCTCCAAACCCTCCTTGGAATCAGACCTCATCACCTCCTTCCTCTTCTCCGAATCCCTCTCGGCAACTCCATCATTCATCTCCATCGCACATCAGTATCTGCACCCAGGGAATAAATCCATTTCTGCATTCTCAGATCAAACCCTCCGAGCAAACATCAAATCGGTAAACCTAAACCGATCACAACAGAAAAGAAGGAAGACGGAGTGAAGCAGATGAAGCACGATTTGCTTCATTTGGGATTATTTTTTGTTTTTCACACATCAATCTCCGCCCCCCCAACAAAAAAGGTTTAAGTAAAGAAGAGAGGGAAAACGAACTCATTACATGGCACACAATAATAAAAGCATTAAGCACCGTTTTTATGTTATCTTCCTCCCCAATCATCCTAAAATAAAAACGAAAAAGAAAAGAAAAAGCGAGCATACACGAAGCAAGCAGAAAAAGGGACATATTATATTATTCTCAGATGGCGAGAGATTACCATTACCGTTACCCAAAGAAAGAGAGGATGAATAATAATATAAGGATGGAAGAAGATGAGGGCGAATGCAGCGACGGATCTTTTTATGGTGTATGAATTAGTAAATGGTTATTATTATTATCATTATTATTAGGGGAAGAAGAGAGAGAGAGGGAGAGGCACGTGGCGGCGAAGGCACCCGAAGCTTGAGCCCGGATTCCTAAGACGCTGCCGAGGGGGCGTACGTTTGGGTGCCCGTGACAGGGACGGACGGACGAGATGGCTCGGCGAGCGGTCCGCCCGAAGCAATCCGAAAAGCCCCATTAATTGTGCGATGCTGATCCATCAAATTAGGGCATCTCGGTGCTTTGCCGTATAATTCAAGATCAGTATAAACATTGAGATATCTCATTTTGGCTTTTGTCAATTTCTATTCAGAAAATTCAGATTAATTACCATTATCCATATTTATGATTTACTACTAGTTTGGTTTTCCACACAAAGATATATAAATATCTTAAAATTTGTAATTATTATAAGTTATTAAAAATAGATTAATGTTACTTCAAAAAACAATTTGATCAACCCATCGAAAGAAACCATTTATTCACAAACAAAAATCAAAATCATGAGTCATACGAGGGGAAGTTAGGTTTAAAAAAGCAAAGGTGTTTGTTGACCACAACCAAAAGTCAAAGCTCCAGTCGACGGAGATAAACCACAATGGCTTATTATAGGAAAGATTAGATTTTAAAGCTCAAAGCGTTCACCGATCTGACCAACGTGCTGCGTGATCACTTCTTTTCCTTGTTTTTTCTAAAGCAATAAGAAGTAGCTTTCGCTAGCTAGTTTCTCTCAAATTAATTTCCAGAGGAATAATAGATTAGGAGAACATCAAATGCAACAATTGAGAATATGTAAGAATAAGAGGAATCAATATCCCAAACGACAGCACCATTCAACAGAAGAGTGGAAGTAGATCTCTAGCAAATATTAGAAATTAATTAATTAATTAGAACTAAGTTAAAACTGCATCGTAAAAGTAAATAAATAAATTAATTAATTATATAATAAATTGTAGGAATTCTGCCCATATAAATGCCTTCCTAATTAATAGATTAAATTACTGGGGCAGTCCTTTTAAGTTGGGATTGTTACCCCAAGTCGATCCTAAACTTTATTGTTAGGAAACTATTATAGTTCGATTTTGGTTAAGATAAAGAATTATTTTGTCATTTATCGTCGATCTCAATAATAAAAAATAAATTATAATTACAATCAACTTTCTTGTCGTTATTGTTTTTAAAACACATATGACATTGACATGGAATAATAAATTTTGAAGATATCAACTGTATTATTAAAAGTCTCAACTATTAAAAGTAAGCTCTTATGATTAAATCGAAATATTTGCCAACACCTTATTTTGTAGACTTTGACAAATAAATATATAAAAAATGTCATTTTTAATGAAACACATTCGACGCTGAAACTAATTAAGTAAAGCGGACGACTTGAGTACCAGAAAGCCAAAACTTCTTCTCCCAAAAGAAACAGAAAATATTCGTTACTAAAAAATTAATGGTTGGACGTGAACACAGATCACGCCGGGAGCGAAATCCTCGCGCTACACGTTGCACTCACCGCATGGCCATCACTCCGCCAACTCCGTCACACGGGCGAAAGCATATTAATATCATACTGTTCGTCCGTATTGAGAAGAAAATAGAAGAGCCCACTATCGATGGATGACCGCTTCCTCTCCCTTCTCCTCCTCCTCCTTCCGGCCATCGCCGCCTCTACCGCGGCCTATTCGACGTCCGATGGCATTGAGGATCCGTTGATACGGCAGGTGGTGCAGGATGCGGAAGGGGAGCTGACGGCGCTGGACGCGGAGGTCCACTTCGCCAGATTCATCAAGCGGTTCAGGAAGACGTACGCCGACACTGAGGAGCGAGCCCGCCGGTTCGCCGTGTTCAAGGCCAACCTGCTCCGGGCTAGGAGGCACCAGCTCCTCGATCCCACCGCCGTCCACGGCGTCACCAAGTTCTCCGACCTTACCCCCGCCGAGTTCCGCCGCGCCTACCTCGGCCTCCGCGGCCCGACCTTCGTGTCTTCGTCCCACGACGCGCCAATCCTTCCGACCAACGACCTTCCTGAGAACTTCGACTGGAGGGATCATGGTGCCGTCACCCCGGTCAAAAATCAGGTCCTTTGTCGTCTCTGATTTTCCCCCCTTGTATTGGTTGAAATATTTAATCTGATAAATCAACTCTTCTCTGTTATGTTTTTTTCTGCTAGGGTTCTTGCGGATCATGCTGGTCCTTCAGCGCTGCCGGGGCTTTAGAAGGGGCGCACTTTCTCACGACTGGTAAGTTGGAGAGCCTCAGCGAGCAGCAGCTTGTCGATTGCGACCATGAGGTATGGATTCTGCCTCTCGATCGCCGTTCTTACTTTAGACCTAATCCTCATTTTATTTCTCATTTTATCACATGAGGTCCTAAAAACTGGTAGGGGTAATTGAAATTTTATGGACCGTTATGAACACCACCTGAAATTCTGCGGTCCATATTTTGACACAAGATATGATTTATCGGAAATTATCAAGTCTCGAATGAGGACTGCAAGTTTATTTCCTTTTATCAATATTTTGGTTTTGAATTGAAGGAAGCAGATGAGGCATACGCTCATTAATTTATTTTTTCGATTGAACATACCATGCACGCCGTTGGATATGCAATACCTGAGTTAAATGCTGAATTAACATGAGCCTGGAACTGTATACTTGGTTAGGAGCGTAGATGCCCTGCTATTGAATTTGTGGTCTTGGATGATGAGTGATATTAATTCTCCCCGTTGTTTGCTTAAATGTATATTTCATTTCCTACATTAATTAATATCTTTAAAATACTTGTATGATGCATGAGCAAACAATTGAAGATGCTTGCATATATATATATATATATATATATATATATATATATATATATATATATATATATGGCTCATCTAATTGCCTTGTGAAGTGGAGGGATAGAGCAAGTAAGTTATCTCTGTTAGATTATATGGTCTTATCTAATTCGGTAAAATATATTATAGATTTGATTGAATCCTGATGAAGGTTATCAGTTAATAGAAAGAAAGTTCAATTATGATAGGAGTCCTTAGGAAATATCTTGGTGGGAGGGACTCTCCTATTTACTTATACTTGACCCTCTGTTCTTGCCTATAAATAAAAAAAGGATTTTCTAAGGACACATGACATTATTGAAAGATTACATATCTTCTCTCATCTCCCTTTAGTCGCGTGAGCCTATTATTAAGAGATTACATATCTTTTATTATCCTTAATCTATCGATCATAGTGGTCTTGTGAAATATAGGAAGAGAAGAGATGGTCGGTCTGGTTCTCCTTGCACATCGACATCACTGTGGTTTTTGAATCCCAAGACGATGCCCCTACATATTTGATAAAGGTTTTTTTGAATGGTATCGAAAGTTACGCATAATAACTCTAATATATTGTTATTTGATTTTAATGTTGGCATTAAAGATTTTCACATAACAGTAGCTTATTATGGTTTTCTATGTTTACAATTGGTATCAGAGCCAGGTTTTTTAAAATCAAATACCTCATATCTGTTTATGAGCATCCTTCGCTTGCGAAAAGGTGTTATTTGATTTTGATTTACTATGCTTGAATGATCCATGTATATTGTCGATCTGCCTTGTTATTTAATCCATCCTGTCACTTGCTTATGGGCGATGGGAGGTTTCTTGCATTTGATTAATAGACCACTATCGACAACTTGTTGTCGATGATAGTATTGTTGAGGGCGATAGTTTTTGATGGTTGTCTGCCCAATCGCGAGCAGCGACTAGGTATGCAATTGAAGCACCATGGGATGCAACAACCCTACGATGGCTACGGTGGCTACGCAACATCGTTGTGTGCGGTGGCTGCGATGATTGCAGCAATGCCGCTGTGGCGACATCTTCTGGTCGCGGTCGTTGCCATTAGACGCTGAACACCAATGGCTGTTGTGGGCGTAAGCGTGTGCACGACCGTGCCACAGTGACGGTAGGGTCGTCGGGCGGCGTGTGTGCATAGTCGCATCACGACGACCATGGGGGTCACCCGGTGGTGTGTGCACACAGCCACACATGGGCACAGCGACACAAAACCCCACCGGCGGTAGTACTACTACCACTGTAGTAGGCGCTACGCAATAGGCGGCGCACTAGCGACGACTGCACATCGCGGTGGCCGCATGCCTCGCATAGCGGCAACAACAGTAAAAGAATTAGAGTTTTGATTTTAAAATTATGATTTTACCCTTATAAATCTTATTAATTCTAATTTATATCTTTTTGATAGTTTTGTCCTTTAGCAACTCTATAATTCTACTATATATCCTATTAAAATTATAGTTTGACCCTTAAGAAATTAAGAATTTCTGACTTATGTCCTCAATTAAAAAATTAACCAGTATGATATATTCTTAATTAAATATTTTTATTGGATTTTGACTACTTGATTGGATTTAGATTTGATCAATCAAATTTTGATCGAATACAGGGAAAGTTAAAATTTTGATTAATTTTTAACTTTGATCAATTTTAATTTGTGACTTACTTAATTGGGTTGATATTTAGCCTAATTCTGGGCTTGCCTAACCAAATAAGGTTAATTGGTCTAATTCAAGGTTCTATACGAAATTAAAAAATATATAAATTATGGTCTTCTTTTATAGTTTTCTCATGTGACATATTGATAAAATTTTGCATATGATTCCTTAAGTTTTATTTGACTAGTAGCAATCAAAATACTCTAAGAATAATAAGTACTCTATTGGTTTCAAGCAAATTAAGATAAAACATTTTGTGGTTAGAGAAAAAATTTAGAAACGACAAATATCAATTGAGAACCTTAGTACCACATTAATGATTGCTGATCCATTTATTAAAGTTTTATAATCTAAAATTTTTAACTAACATATTTTTACAGTGGGGCTTGTGAGTAAGCCATAAAAGATATGGTAATGCATATTTAGGTGGATACTTTTATTGATATTTTTCTTACTTAATAAAATTTATTTATTTCTGCTATCTCGTTTATGTTTATATTTATGCATGTTATAGTTAAATGTAATCACAAAATTATCTTGAAAAAATAAATTACAAGGATCATTATGGACTATTTTAGGAAAAGCTAATAGTATAGTAGTACATAGAAGATAGTATGACATTGATGATTTATAATCATTATGACTTGCATTGGTAGTTGGACTTAATGAAGTATTATTGTGTTTATTGGACTTATTGACTTGTTTTAAAATTTATGATCAAATATAAAATATGTTTTAAAATTTTTAAAATCTAATTAGGTAAAATTATTTTTCAAATAAATTTGTTTTGTTTATTTTTTATTTTAAATTTCTTTTATATCTTACTAATTGATGAGCTAAGTGGGAGAATGCTTGATTATGTGGTCTTATTTAATTATGTAAGATATATTATAGATCTGATTGAATTCTAATAATGGTTATCGGTTAATAGAAAGGAAATCCAATTATGGCAGGATTACTTCCTAGACCCTTTACTCTCACCTATAAATAGATAAGACCTTCTAACAACTCAACGTGGAGACATAGATACGTGACATTATTAAGAGGTTACATGTCTTCTCTCATTTTCCTTTAGTTATGTGAGCTAGTCATTGAGAGATTGTACATCTTTTCTCATCTCCTTTTATATCTAATCCATCGATTTTATTGGTCTTGTGAAGGATAGGAGCGAGTCTAGTTCTCCTTGTAGATCGACATCACTATGATTTTTGGATTCGAGGGCGATGTCCTTGTAGATCGGATAAAGGTTTTTCTTGATGGCATAGAAAGATATGCATCGTAAATCTGATCTACTATTATTTGATTTTAATTCTAACATTAAAATTTTTCATATAACAGTAACATATTATGATTTTTTATGCTTTCACTCTCTTCACCTTACATCATTGTCACTTGCATTCTAACTTATATTATCTAAGATGCTAATGTGTTTTTACCTCTCAATATTCATCTCTCTCTAGTTTTTGTCCTGTCTTGTATACCCTCTATGATATCTTTCTATCATACTTCTTTTTTATTTCCCATATGCATACTATACAGGCCATTGACTTTTTCTACTCCCTTCACCCTCTTAATTTCGTGAGGTATTTTGGTGTGTTATAATAGAGCACAGGTACTTAGTGGCGATAACTATCAGTTACTAGACACATGGTGGCTATTTTGGCCTAATCTTGACAATAACAAAACTCTTTGCTTTTTAAGTAGATACCTTTGCTATAAGCATTATCTTCATATGGTAAAAGTAGGAAACATTTTCAACCATGGAATATAGATAAAAAATTACTTTCGGCATATATTCTTGACAGATTTTTACAAATTGGTTTGGCATTTATTTGCATATCAAGAGAAGAAATCATAGGTATTCTTTCCCTTTCAAATTTTCTCAAAGCTATCAATTATGGTTGACAACGACAAAACTCTTTGCTTTTTAAGTAGATGGTTTTACTATAAGCATTATCTTCGTATGGTAAAAGTAGGAAGCATTTTCAACCATGGAATATAGATAAAAAATTACTTACGGCATATATTCTTGATAGATATTTACAAATTGGTTTGGCATTTATTTGCACATCATGAGAAGAAATCATAGGTATTCTCTCCCTTTCATATTTTCTCAAAGCTATCAATTATGGTTCTTCTAGAAGATTATTAGTGGCAATATCAACATAACGTGAGAGTTTATCAATATTATTTTGTTTACCCTCATTAGTTCATTCAATGATTTGAAGAAAATAATAAAGGAGTATCAATCAGTATCTCTTTATTATTAAAATTAATCGTTTAATATTTTTCACTCTCACTAATTTTATTATTTTTTTAAAATTTTATATTATTAGATTTTATCATTCTCATAATATGATTAAGGTAATAAAATATGTATCTCTTAGATTATTTTAGATAATTAATAAAATATGTAAAAGATAATTCTTGGATTCAATTTCTTTTTATGTGAATTAAAGACTCTTATCTCTATAGAATAATCTCAAATATGTAGTAGTCTTAAATTGGGTTTTTTACTCACTCATAACTCAAATGAAGTCGATAAAACTGACTTACTAGGAACCTTATTGCAGATATACATAGTTGTCCGAAAAATTTCACATCACATCAACTCAAGTATAGAGGAATAATTTGTCATGCTCTTAATTATGTCTATAAGAGTATGATTATGTCTTTCGGTAATGTCATTCTATTGTGGCACGCCTAGTAAAGTATATTAAGCATAAATACCATTTTTTTATGAATATAACAAAAGAGTAAGGATTTTGACCTAACTTATCATATCTGCATAAAATTCATCACCCCTGTCAAATATGATAATTTTAATTTTTCTGTTTAATTGTCTCTTGACTTCATTTATATACATCTTAAGAATGTGAACAACTTGAGGCTTTTCATGTGTTAAATATATAGTCATATCTTGATAGATTATCTATAAGTGAAGTGATCCATAGATATCAGTATAAATAATCTTAAGTTCTTTACTTCTTGTGGTATTTTTCTTTATGTACTTAGTTTGTTTTCTTTCGATGCAATCTCTATGTAAACATAAAAACAAGTGAAGTTTAAATCTTCCAAAACATTATCTTTCACTAATATTTTAATTCTTATTTTTGGAATATGTCTCAAACATCATTGAAATTACGTTTCAATCCAATATTTGATTGTAGGGTTACCAATGTCTTTGCAGACTTAAGATTTAAATTAATTTTATACAAATCATTACACAAAATTTTAAAATTAATTTTTATTTAATTATAACTATATTGAGTTTACTATTATTAAAAAAAAGATATTATCTTAACTTATCAATTCTAGATAGAGAAACTAAATTCTTAAAACTAGTTGGAACATATCATGTATTCGTAAGATTTATCAAATGACCTGTCTTTAGGCATAGGTGATTATTTCCCACTACTATCACTTTCGTTTTGAGATAATTTCCTTTAACGATTAATCTTTTATGTTATTTTGGTTTTCGGGTTGTAAGAAATATCTACATATTATTGATAACATGAGTTGAAGCACTAGAATTAATCCACCAAGTATTAGATGGAATCTTTGTAATATTTGATTCGAAATATACAAATGTCAAGTTTATACTTTTTTTTTATGAATCAAACTTTACATTTAATACAGTCTTTTTTTATATATCATTTCCTCCTACAAAAGCACTTTACTATGAAGGCTTTCTTTTCATTAGTTTGCTTAGTACTTTTAGACCCGATAAATTTATTTGATGGGTGACGCTTTAACCTATTTTTCTTGTTACCAGTTCCTTGAATAATAAAAATATTCTAAGATTTTTTCTGTTATAATCTTAATTCTTCTTGAACACACATATTAGTCAGCTCATTCAAGTCTTATTTATCCTTATTTGTACTATAGTTAATCTTGAATGAGCCAAATTGAGAAGGAATATAATTAAAAATGAATTACATGAGGAAAAACTCATTTACATTCATACCTAATGGTTTAAGTTTCGTAGCCTTGTCAGTTATATTAAAAATATGATTTGAATCCCTCAAGTGTCATCATACTGAGTCGTAATTAGCTCTTTTATTAATGTGTTATTTAATGACGTATCAGCAGATTTAAACCTGTCTTCGATAGCTCTTAAAGATTCCTATGCACTAGTTGTATAGGGTAATGAAGTCCTGATATTATTTATAATTGTGATTTTTATAAATATTAGACTGAGCTTATTAGATCTTTCCCAAACATTCATTTCATTAATTTGTTCTATAGTACTTTCATAAATCAAGTCTGTGGGCCTTATGCTAGGTCAAAATCTAATATGCCCAATATGAATTGCATATGCTATAACTATTCTAAATAATTTAAACGTATAGAGACACTAGAAGCATGAGAGTGTATGGAAGGAAGTATCACTATAAAACATAAAACAACAGTAATGCTTTTAGTTTTCAAAATATAATGAACAATTGATATAATTCATAGTAAACCTTTGGATGAAATATTAATATATTCAGTGTTCACTCAAAAATTATTTATAGAGAAATAATACTATATTTGTGGAATAGTATTGCTATCTTTGAGTATACAATATTAAATTGTAAAGATACGTGAAATAATATATTCTATCCCATCACATATTATTCGAAATAGATTCTCTTTTGAGATTATCTAAATCTCTTAATTATATATGCTATTGTGAATATTATTTTTTAATATTATTTAGGATTATTTCTTTAATATAATTTTATAAGTTATTAGTTAAGACCATTTTGGTGGTTACAAAACTAATACAATAATATAGAATATATTTTAAAATATTTTATAAATATCAAAACATTTATTGTAATTCATACTAGGCTAGTTTGATAGTTAGATAAGACCTAAAGATATCAGTTACATATAATATTCACTAAATTTTTTATTAAACTAATTTATATAAAAATAGTTCAATAATAATAAACATAATAATCATAATAATTATTGAACATTAATTAGTGTAAAGAGAACTCGTACGGTGACTGTAATTATAATAAAACATAAATCATACCTTTATATAAAAATAAGATATTATTTCATAAATTTTCTTTCGTGCTCATATATTTAAAGGCTACATAAATTTACAAAATAATAATTAAAATATTTAATAACATAAACAATTAATCTTAACAATAATAAATTATGTCACATGAATTAAAATAGAATATTTATGATTTATTTTTTCCATTTAATTTTGATAAAAATAGTTATCAGGTTTTATGACATAATTTTATTATTATTGAATTATGGGTATTGAGATAATATTGTCAAATCAGAAGGTTAAAGCCATAAACAGAGGATATCAATAAAAAAAAATAATTTCATGAGGGTAAAACAAGAATCTTGCGACAAAGGGCATAAGTTAAAAATATTTGATTATCAAAGGGTAGAATTGAAATTAAGGACATTGATTGGAATCAATAGAATTTAGAAGGGTAAATTTGACTTTTAATGGGTGGAAGCCCTAAATCCTCCTTCCTCTCAACTCAGCTACTGTAACCTCTTTCCTACGGTGCAAATTTTCACCGATAGTATCCTCTCCGTGACCAACAACCACTTAACTATGGTGTGGTCATGATTGGTGCTCACAGTAGGCTGTCGCCCACTGACCAAGACAACCGTCCCCGGAAGGCAGTAGCGTCATAACCACGGTAGGGCTAGCGACCATTGGAGGCCGTCGCCCACAGGCATCTATGCTGTGCCGTCTGCTGATGTTGTCGTGGCTACCTTCACTGCCTTGTGATCGCTGGTCAAGGCTAGTGCCCAAGGACCACGACCATAGATATAATAGCGATGCCCAATAGGGCTGCTGCCTACAATCGGTAGCCACAGTGCCATTGCCATCGTTGGGTTACTGCACACAACAATCTGTCATGGACTTAGTTGGTTTTGCCTAAGTCGTGCGGCACCCTTGCGTGTCCGTCTGCAAAGGTCAGCCTCCCCGAAGCCTCTCATTGTTCCTTAGGACCAACAAAAGAGAGAACGTGTTAGAGAGAACGCCTCACTCGGGATCCATAAGCAAACATCTCCGAAAACACTACAATGCAAATTAAAAACAAACTTTACAAGCTCTGAACAGTTGCATAACAAAGGGTAAAATGGTCCATTACAGACCGAAAATCTCTCACACATGTCCACATGACATAACCTTTGTTTACAAGCCTAAAGCAGCCACCAACCTAACTAAAAATGAGACTATTAAGCCTTCGGCCGTCTCTCTACATGCTGTACAAAGCATGAACATACCAAAAGACACTGACATACATAAGTATTACATCAAACATCCTGTTTAGAAGTTTGTCCGTGACATTCTCCCTCACTTATTCCCTCGACGTCCTCGTCGAAGCCTTTGTCGACACTGCAACTCATCGTCTTTGCTGAGTCTTCAATCTTTTGCTCTAACTGCAATGCGCCTCTTGGCTCCCAACTGCACTCCACTGCTGTTTTTGAGTAGTCGAACCTTTGATCCGCCATGCTGCTTCAACTCGCCAATGACTCTGACTCTAGTGTGGGGTTGGCTGAGTTGTGTTGATCCCTGTTGGTTCCTGCGGATCCTTCAGATGAAGGAAAAAACCATCCTTACTGCGCCAGTCTCTCAAATGCCTCATGCTGCTTGAACTAAGGTGGATGCTTGTTGGAGCTTTAACGAGCATCGTCTCGCAAACTTCTGAAGTTTTGGGTCCTTCCTAAAATTTGCTCATTGACTCTTCTTTCACTTAGTTGTCACATCCAAGTAGATTCACATCACTTCCGTTTTCGATTGGCATTTCGTTGGGAAATGAAGCGGACAATCTACTCTCAGTAGTACTGGTCACCATTGGTAAGGATTTGACAACTATTGTCTTCCATTATCTTCGAAGGGTCTTTGAACTTGTGCAGAGCTCCTCTGCTGGATAGATAAGAGAATTGGGGTATTCGGTTTCGTCCATTCTCTTAAGGGTTGAGAAGGCAAAGGTTACTTGACTTCGCTCGCCTCCTCGAGGTTGTACTCCATGCATCGAGCAGGTTACTAGCCTTCGCTTGCTCTTTACTCACACTTCTGAAGCACTTGAAGTGTTTGCACTCATTGCGTTGAGTTAGTTACTGTGATTCGCCTTCTCAATGCCATCGAACTTCTGGAATGCAGGAAGTTTTCACCCCAACTTGGAGTAATTCTCTCATAGGTTTGGTCGCCTCTGGGATTGTACCGTCTTCTCCATCAACCCTGCCGCCTACTCCATTGAGTTGGGTACTTCGCCAAGTTACACCCAAGTTGCTCCGCTCCTCGTTTTTGCATTGAGTTGATGGTGGCCCTCGCGCCCACCATTCCACGGGTCAGCCCTCCCTTGAGTTCGATCTCCATATCGACTTCACGTGTGCCTTCATTTGTGTTGCTTTGGGTCGCTCTCCCACTTGATCTCGCAATGCATCTACCAATGCATTCTCTCGAGCGAGATCATGCGACGACTCCTCGCCGCTTGCTCAGTCCATTGAGCTTCGTGGAGTTATTGTTTGTTGAGGTACTCCTCCTCAACTTGTGAGGTCCGTCCCACATGATTCTCCCTCTGGAGAGCCGGGACTTATCCCTCCTGGATAACTGTCCCGTTGGAGCAACATCTCTCTTCGTTTCGGAGACCACCATTCCTTGGACTACTCCGATCTGCTGAACAAACTGTGCATTGTTCTGCCCTGCAAACGCACTTGCTAGATTGCGACTCCACGTCAATACAGCCCCCGCTGCACTACTCAAGGTCTAGCAACATGCTGAACTCGTTGTATACTTCAGCCTCCTACGGACGTATCCTTCATATGCCGAAGAGAAAGTTTCAATGCTCCATGGCGCCGAGTTTCGGTCGCCTTGGGATGACCACGAACATTCCATCGTCCGCATACAAGCCCATGCATGAATACCAAATTCTTCGAGCTAGCAATTCCCCTCACCTCTGTGAGCTTTGCATAACTCTTTTTGTCGTTGAGCAACTCATTCCACCTTGCATGGTCTCATCCTTTACCAAGCGCCTCGTTTGCCTTGAGCACCATCAAGTATAGTTGTCAACGTTGAGCCATAGCTCAAACTCAGCCATCCCAACCTTTGTGCACTCCGCATTCTTCCAAGCTTGCCTGTTCTCGTGGTGTCTCTTGCGCGAAGGGTTGGCCATTCCTCTGAATGCCAATGTCAGATGCCCGCTCCTCCGAGCGACTCTTTTTCCCTACATCTCCATGCCCGTTTCCCCCCCCCCCCCCCCCAAACGGTCGCGCGTGTGCTGACTGCCCTCAACGCAGCCCCGCTAGGTCCCCCACGTTTGCATGCTAAGTGTTTCTATGAGTGCTTGTCCCGCTCTGATACCATATGTCACGGACTTAGCTGGTTTTGCCTAAGTCGTGTGGCACCCTTGCGTGTCCGTCCGCAAAGGTCAGCCTCCCCGAAGCCTCTCATTGTCCTTTAGGACCAACAAAAGAGAGAACGGGTTAGAGAGAATGCCTCACTCGGGATCCATAAGCAAACATCTCCGAAAACACTTCATAGACAATGCAAATTACAAACATATTTTACAAGTTCTGAACAGTTGCACAACAAAGGGTAAAATAGTCCATTACAGACCAAAAATTTCTCACATGTGTCCACATGACACAACCTTTATTTACAAGCCTAAAGCGGCCACCAACCTAACTAAAAATGAGACTATTAAGCCTTCGGCCGTCCCTCTACATGTTGTACAAAGCATGAACATACCAAAAGACACGGACATACATAAGTATTACATCAAAATCCTGTTTAGAAGTTTGTCTGTGACAAATCGTCGCTATATGCAACGCTGCCATCGGTGCAATAGATGCCCGTAGCATGGTCAGCAACTAAAGCAAGTCGTCGCCTAATTGAACAATTCCAACGACGACAAGCTATCGAAGGCAATCCACCTTCCAAATAAGGGTAGCATGCTTTCCAACGTAATTTCACCCATGTTATAGTGCTCGCACGTAGGCGATAGGATGGACGAGATAGGAAAACATAACGATAACACCCTTTCGCAAGTGAAGGGTGCTCATAGATAGATCCAAATACAAAATAGATCTTTTATACTTTTATGATCGAACGTATTTTTAATTTCAAAATAGCAGACTCTAATACCAATTGTAATTATAAAAACTTTAATCAGACTTCTATTATGCGAATAAACTTAATGCGAAGAACTGTAATCAAATAACCATATATCGAAAATTAGATGTGCACACTTTTCAATGCCATTCAGGAAATTTTTTTGGTTCGTAGAGTGTAGTCTGTAATTCGATCCATAAGCAGCAACAACACAAATTAACTTGTGTCATATTGTATTATCACAAGTCTTTAGGAGGTCCTATCTATTTATAGACGAAAGAAGAGGGTATAGAATAAGCAATTAGGAATCTCTTATCTCCTAAAGAATTCTGCTATAAGTAGTTTTCTTTTTTATTTGCTGATAACTGTAATCAAAATCCAATTAGATCTATAATATATCTTAATTAAATAGGTTCATATAATCTGACAAAGGGTCCAAGATCATATCAACCGTTGGATCATTAGTTCTAAACAGTGATTGGTCTTTTGACCAAATGAAAAATGATATCTTTTTGTTGACTCAACAATAGCTGTGTTATCCTTTTCTTTTGTTACTTTTGGCTTCTTGATATCTATGATTCTGCGCTATTGGGACTCAACATCTAGCTAATATCTTAGTGAACTCCTTGTTATCTCCTATGAATGTGTCTAATATTAAAAAAAAAAAACTGTTTGCCAGTGTGATTCTTCGGAACCAGATTCATGTGATCAAGGATGCAATGGTGGTCTGATGACAACTGCGTTTGAGTACTTGCTAAAATCTGGTGGGCTCGAGCGTGAGGAAGATTATCCTTATACTGGGTCTGACCATGGTGCCTGCAAATTTGATATATCCAAAATAGCTGCCTCAGTTGGGAATTTCAGCATTGTCTCCATTGAAGAAGATCAAATTGCTGCTAACCTGGTGAAACATGGTCCTCTTGCAGGTGGATAATGATCTGCTAATTTTCATATCATAAGTTGGACATTAGGAGACTAACTACATCATATAAATACATCAAATGCAGTGACTCGTAAACCTAAAAAGTTGGCATATAAGCCTTTTAATATGATAGTACTGAATTTTAGAACTTTAATTTGCTGATAAGTTATTGAAGTTGAATGTCATTTATCAATTGATTTGGACATTGTCGATCAAGACATCTGTTTTATATATGTGATAAGAAACACTGTTAACTTCCGTGTTTTGAGTAGGTCATAACATGCAAACTTGCAATTAAATTTAATCATAAATATTATTTGCTCTTATTTCTTATGATAATGAAATTGGATGCTCATATATCTGTATCCTTTTGCAGTGGGTATAAATGCGGTGTTCATGCAGACATACGTCCACGGTGTTTCATGCCCTTACATTTGCGGGAAGCATTTGAATCACGGAGTCCTTCTGGTGGGCTATGGCTCTGCTGGTTATGCTCCAGCTCGATTCAAGGAAAAGTCCTACTGGATCATCAAGAACTCATGGGGTGAGAACTGGGGAGAGAATGGGTATTATAAGATCTGCAGAGGTCGGAATATATGTGGTGTAGACTCAATGGTCTCTTCAGTTACTGCCATTCGCAATTAACAATACTAGTCCGGCAATACCTGGCTGCTGGACACATAGTATGATGCATGTTTTCTTGCAAACAGCTGCTTTAAAGCATACGCTTTATGTGTTATTCTGACCGTGTACTCAATTTGGGGTCTGGGAACTGCATGACTATTTATTGTATGCCATAAGCCATACTCAGTTGTATGCAATATATACTCAATGACTGTTGTAATCTCTCTAATGTGTCTTGTATCGGTCGCTACGTTCGATCTACTAGACGCTTGAAAGCAACTCACTTGAGACCCCTACATGATGTTCTGATCATAACCATCTATTTTTCAAGTTTTCTATATGCAATATGCCAATTTGATATTACAAAGTTTGCGTTCGAATATCATATAGCAGCGGTTCTTAGGTTTGTGTTTAGTTAAGCTAAAAGTAGATCTATTTGTCTACATAAAAAATGATATGCGGATGTGAGAGGACTAAGTTTGTGTTCGATGTCATATACTTAAGCTTGTGCTAAAACCAGACAATACGTAACAAAAGATACGCATCAATCGAATGCACCCACCCACTCGGGTTCCATTTCTGGATGCCAGTAGGCCCGTCAGTCGAAGGCCTCAACCCCTGGCCAAACCGAACCCGATCCATGCATTTAATGGATCCCGCTAAATAGACCGGGTCTGTCAACATTGTCTACCCGAACCGGTCACTCAACGGCCTAACGGGTCGTGTTAAATGGACCGGGTCTGTTAGCGTAGTCTATTATGATCCGTTCTATTCACACCTTCTCTCTGGTCCCGTCCTCCGCGCTTTCTCTGCCGTCTGCGTCCGGATTCGTATCGATCGAGGTAGGAAGGTCTCCACGCTTTCCTTGCGATCTGCGTCCGGACTCTTCCATTTCGATCGAGGGAGGAAGGTCTTCTCGTCAGCGAACCACTTGAACCCTAAATTCCCAGGTTCTGATCTTCAGCCCTCTTTTGTTTGTCGATCCCAGCCAATTAGATCGATCGGATATTTCTCTTTTTCCTCATTTGCTTAATTTTCTTTTGCCGTGTTTGTATTTCCGTGGAGATCGGATTAAGTGGTGTTGGTATGCTGTGTACTGAGGATACCTGCTCTCAGGGAACCTATCAGTCCAAACTAACAAATCCATATTCAGATCATGGAGATATTCTTTATCACAGAGATTAGACGGTAGAGTTCTTCTTACAGTGCTTTCACCACGAGCATCGAAGCTTGCGTCGTATCCTCGAACCGTTAGTTTTGTATCTTTGCCCCTTTGAATTGTGCTAATTCGTTCGTGCCAAAGGTACGAGCAAAGGCTTCTAAAACAGTTCTTAGTCCTACATGGCTAAGTCGTAATTATGTGGATGATGTGTCCAATTTAAGGCTTTACCTAAAAAAGCATTGCAAGTCATAAGGTACCACAAGGAAAAGATTTGTTTTTTGATTACTTCAATTGCTACCAAGGGTAGGGTGAAGAAAGTTAAAAAAAAAGGATCTTAGAGTTACACTGGAAACAGATCTGAGAGGGAAAAGGGCAATGACAGCTTTCATTGCAAGTGGCATTACTTGTTAAATTCTCTGCATAAGTTTTGTCTCTTTGAGTTTTAGCTCCCTGAACAGATTATTTAAGGGGATAATGCAAATAGTTCAAAAGTTGGAAAGGATGTGAGACTGACAGGAGAAGGATGCAGTTGAAGCTGACTGAGGTCACCAAGTAGAGGATGCTATCTTGTTAAACTTGGACTGTGTCCACTGTGAGCAATTTAGTTACAGGTTATAATGTAATTTGTCTTTGTAATTTTCTTATCATGATAACTTCAATAGGAGTTAGGACTGATCTGGCATCACTCTCCGCTACTCTAGGGGATGCGATTAGTCCCATGAATTATACAGAACTTTACTATCATTACATTTTGAAAATATTTGGTTCAGGAATATGTCACTTAGTGGCATGCCTTATTTAGCCATCACAATTGAGGACTTTATTGCATCAATTTTTGGGTAAAAGTTCTCTTTTAGGGTTGCATCAAACAAGTGAAATATGTCATGCAAAGTTGGTCAGAGATTGCATCTCGGAAGTTAGGGTCTGAAGCATTCATCTTAAAAAACTTTATGATTTGTGGATAAAGAGTGGATGACATATCACATGTACGGGAGAAAGGAATGAAAATATGGTGATTGGCATTAGATGTCTAGGAGAGTACACACCAATGATGTCATTATATTTAAGAGATGAACTTGCAGACATAAGACTAGAAGATAGTGGCGCTTGAGGAGCATGGAAATGCAGAGTGATTTTTTCGTAAACAATTTACACAAAATGATAAAATATGTTTTCTACAAGGTGAATATTCCCACATTAATCTGTTTGCTTCTCAAAAACATCATTATAGATAAGGCCTTTGAAACTTCAAATACAACTGTGCTGTCAGATTCTATTTTCTGGTGTGTAAGTTGACTGATTTGCTGTCAGATTCATTCGAGTTTCATATTTATTTAAAGACAAAGTTAATCAGGGAACGAGTTCTGGATCATTTGAGATAAGTTTGTTGCGTGAACCGGAGTCATTTTGGTTCTTGATGAGGATGCAACTCATTGGGTGGGTTATGTCTAGTCCTATCCTACTGGATCGTAGGTTGCTAAGAGCGTGTTGGACTAGGTTAGAATTATTAAGCAAAGTCATGGCAGATTGAGTTGGATCTGATTTCTTAGATGGGACCTCTTTTGAGTCAGCAGTTAGCAGGAGAGAGATAACGTGGTTGATTATTGGCTGCCAACAGTTTCCCTTGTTAATAATACACATGGTCCAGATTATTGATGATAGTTGATACTGATATTCCTGCATATGCCACAGTAGCTGATATCATAGTGAATCAGAAATGTTTTTTTTACTCTGGTTTTAGCACCAATATTTATTCTACTACTCCATCGTTCTTTAGCATGTCGCAAAGAACTTAAGATAATTTAATGAAGGTAGTGTTGAACCTACTTATGAACTCTTTGCATTATGCCCTCTGGTAGTATTGCACTATTAGGACATAATTGCAAAGAGTTCATACTACTCCATCCTCCAATTATGATTTTTAATCTCTGGTCAGTTATCGTGACTACACTGTAGGATTGGTAGTGGTAGAATTGTCTATCATGGAGCACAAAACCATTCTTGGATGATGACGGTGATATGCATTGTCAATGCTCTAATCTCTTTAGGTCTAACTACTAAATTATTTTCGGTAAACCATGTTTCTGTCTATTGATATCTCATCAAGAACTAAAGATACTATAACACCAACAACAACAACAAAACTGTAAGTCCCAACTATTTGGGGTCAGCTATATTGATCTTTTGCTGCTACTAATGGGATATTCTCTTTCTCTTATATGAGCATTCTTGTTATACTAGTTAACAGTCACGCTAGGATTTGGTGATCTTCATATAGCCTATTGATTCTACATTCATCTTTATGATGGGTAGCATTGATCCTCTGGTAGTCATAATTGATATGTTAATAATAGAATACATTAATCGTTAGAAGTTGGTTGTTTGATAACTTACAAGGGGTAGTGGATGTTTTGTGAATACTTTAGTCTGTGCAAGTTGTTGGTGGTATTAAATGCCACTGGGAGTATATTGTGTTCCTAGATTCAACTGTTCTTATATGTAACCAATTCTTGGTGAGTTAAGTTTGTGCACTTTTGCCAATATGAGATTATCTGTTGTTCTCATTGTTCTCCACTACCAAGTGCATGTTGGATTCCCATTCTTAGTTGCAATTTCAGTAGCTCTTGGATCTTTAGTTCATTTGTGTCAATGAGTTGATCATTTATATCATTGAGTTGACTATTCTGTAAGCTTGAATATGTTTGATTAGTAGATCTTCCTAGAAAATTGAATTCACAATTTAGTTATTGTTAAGACCCCCATTTTGTTTGACCTTCTCTTTAGAAAATGGTGTATTAAATGGGAATCGTTGTCTTTGATGTGTAACCTAGGAGTCTAATTTTACCCTCATTTCTACTGAAAGTATTAGCGGCTTAAGGAATAACTACTTTATGATCGACAAGCACCTCAAGAATCAAAGCATCAAGATGCTACTGCTTTTACAGTCGCAAAGTATTGTGCTTTTTCAGGCATGGGCCTTTGGACATTGCTCGAGGGCCTTTTGCTCCTTGCAAATGCATTGGCGATACTGAACGAGGACAGGTTCCTTGCTCCCAGGGGATGGAACTTCAATGAAGTCTCAGGAGCTGCCAGAGCCAAGTCATTGAAGGGGCAACTAATAGGGCTCATTTACGCAACCCAGTATCTGAGAGTTCCACTAATAATTCTCAATGCCATCACCATTCTCGTGAAACTGGTTTCGGGTTAGCAAGTGATGAACTTGGTCACATAGTGTTTGTGGTCTGCTTTCCTCGGAGCCATTTTTGTCCCTCAGGTGACTTTGTAGGTACACCATATAATAATCGGTCGGTCATTTTCTAGAATCTAGTCTTCGTATATATATCCTTGGAGATGCCAGAAAATCTATGCACATCAAAGTTGAATTTCTCATCACAACTGGAAGTTAAAATTGTATACTAAATAAGATTTCATTTCTTGTACGTGTGTTTGGAAGAGATTCATCATTTTTTTATCTTTAATCGACATCTATATTCATTAGAAGGTTTAGATTGTGATTGGTGTAAATTAGGTTGTATGACTGATGGTTATCGTAATTCAATACTTCTTAAGCCCATAAAATTGGTCCAAAAATTGATTTACAAATTTGATAAACTTTTTTTTTATTGTTCTTGATCAAAATAAAACCGGTCTTTCTCGGATTCCCTGCCATCACTGAAACAAAACACCCCCAGCCTTTGTTCTCGGGAGGGGCGGCTTCCTGCCCTCTACAAACTCCGAAGAAACACATGAAATGAAATATGGTCAATTTAAGGCCTTTTTGGGGGAGAAAATGGGTGCAAGCGAGAAAATGTTATTGCAAAGTTAAAGGGCTTCAAGTTTTCGGAATTAGTTAGTGTATTTACTCACTCCTTTAAATTCCTATATTTCATATATATCCCCTATTCCTCTAAATATTTAAATATTTCATACATGGCAATATCATTTTTATCATTTATCCCTGAGTTACTTAGGGTACATTTGAAAACACGTTTAAAATGTGCATTGAGGTTCCGATGTACATTTCAAATTGGTATTTGGTAATTTTTTTAAAAAAACATATTTGGTTTGGATGCCGCATTACGAATACTTAAATGTTATCTTAGGATTAACATTAGCATTTTATTATTTGTGGGATTATTATTATATAATATAAATTTTTTATTTATATAATAATAATAATAATAATATTCTTATATTATTATGATATTCTCTAAAATCACAAGATTATTATTATATAATAGAAATCATAATTCTTATTTTCTCTCCCCTTCTCTTTCATAAATTTTATTTATTTTTGAAATGTTGTCCATTTATTTTTAAAGTTTCTTTTATATTTATTTATTTTACTTTCATTTATATTTTTTTATTTATTATATATTCGAGTCATACAATTTTTTTGTAAGATTATTTATATCCATTCATTTATTTATTTTATTTATTTACTTATTAATTTAGATTTTATATATATATATATATATATATATATATATATATATATATATATATATATTCACTTTTGAATAAATATTAAAAAGATATATTTGTTAGAATTTTAAAAATATAATTTTAAATAATATTTTTAAAATATAATTTTCATCTATTATTTATCAAACGCTCAAAGCACTCTACAACTGCAATGTTCAATTCAACTTTTTTCTCCAAACACATATTTATAATGTAAATGTGTTCTCAAATGCAACCTCAAGCTAATTACTATTGGTAATGGTCATTATTAAATTTTAAAAATTAAAATTATAAATACAAAAAAATCTTTTATTACTTTCATTCATTTCTTGATTCCTCATCTTGTTTGATATTTTTGAAAGTAATAATTGATGGAGATTAACAATGATAACATACCTGTAATTTTTTTAAAAATTTCAGGATATATGTATAATAAAATTAAATTTAGGGATATATATATATATATATATATATATGTGATTAGCAAGGAAAAAATTGAATATAAAAAAAAAAATGATGACTCATTGATCCCTGAAAAAAGAAAAATAAATGAGGAAGAGAACAACCCTTTTTTAACACCAAGATTTTCCATGATTCCTTGCTGACATCTTGGGTAAAGACAAATGCACCGGTTCTAAAAGAAGGTCGCTTAGGTCATGCTTACGAAAGAGTTCTTTAACCTACAGCTCGAAAGGGATGTTGGAACGTTGGAATCTCTCGGACACGGATAGAAAACAAGAAAGAACGGACTCTAATGAGACTCCCACCACTGACCACCAGCCTGGGAAAGTGAGAGAAATATGCATCGAGGAGGGGAATTGGGTGGTCAGTAAGGTGCTTTCTCTTCTTGAAAGAAACACAAGTGATCTGGTCCCGAACTTAAAAAGGAAAATAATGTTCAATGCTCCCGAAAAAGAAAAATAAATGTCCCACTTTTTTTTGCATAATTTTTTTTTTATAAAACATTGTGCAAAATTCACACAACAACAATAAACAAGAAACTTTATTTTTTTATCATAAAAAAAAAGATTAAATGAAAATAGGTGCTTTTTTAAGATTTAGAAATACATACGTTTTATGTTTTTCTCATATCCAAAAAAAATTCCAAGAAATTTATACGCCTATTTTTATACCTTTATCGTGAAGCTTTCATGCATTAATTTTTTATGGTGTAAAAAATATAAGAAAAGCTCAATACCAGTAATAGCTTAGAAAAGTTTATAATCAACAATCATGTTTTGTTTTACGAGTACCACACAGTATGTGTTAACATATATTTTCAACTGTTACATGCACATGAACAAACCAAGTGCATCTACCCCGGAGCCGGTATCTCCAGATCACAACTATTGCCGACCATCTACTCTTTTTTGTAAAAAGAATGATCCAATCGCAACAACTGCCCCTGTTACTGCAACTGTTAGTAATATCTGCCTATGCGATGAGCGTTGTGCCCGTGCCGGCCTTCTCTGAGCCCTTTCCCTCTCAGCAGTTCCCACATCCCTTCAAGTTTTATAGAAAAATCCCAGTAAGTCACAAAAGACGATAGATTTAAGCAAGAAGATAAGACATTTAAATACAGACAACTAAGAGTAACTGCTTAGAAATGATAACCATCTCTGGACAGGATCTACAGCATGTGTAAAGATCACAACACTTCACAAGCCAAGCATTTCCAGTACTCTTAAACTTGTTACCGATCCATTGGGGGAAAAAAAACAGCATTCCTGACAGCATGATGGTTTTTTCGAAACTAAAAATATTACATGGTAGAAAACATCCACTCTGAGGATTCGATAATTTTGTGAATCTAGATTCTTGTTTAATTGCTTCCATCACAGGTAGGTTCTTATGCTATCTGAAACTGACTCCAGCTAGTAGAAATCCAAACCCCCAACAGTAATTTTTTTACGAGAATTGGAATTTGATACTACAAAATTGTGATTGTAAAGAAAGGAAACAAAAAAGAAAAGTTGTGGTCCATTTTGATCTTGACCAAGAGGATTAAATGATTTACTTCACACAATATTCAATCAAGTGTTCACAAAAGATTAAAACATGACAGATCTGTGTGAGATTGTGATAACCTAGGTTTAGTCACTTATTTAAAGTGGGTAAAAGGCTTAAATCGGCTCATAAGGATAAGATGCGTGTGCTATCTCCAACTAAGATTTAAGCATTTTGAACTATTAGTAGTTCAGCTGATCTAGTATTAGATATGGTGAAGAGCACAAAGTAGCAAAAAATTATCCATGGATGAGACTAGAGACATATCACAGCTTAGAGCCACCCACTACTAGGTTAGTTTCAAATGCACTATGGTAGGATTTAATTTGGGTTATATTGATCCTTGACAAGAACACTAAGCCCTCAAGTGAGAAGATTGTAATACCTAGATTTAGTCCCACATTGGAAGTAGGTAGAAAACTAAAATTAACTCATTAGAGCTTAATGGGTATACTACCATAAACGTAGGCCTATGTATTTTTGACTAGTGGTTCAAACTCTATGTTAATGTGTTAGTTATCCCATTGGCTGGATCAAAATAACAAAGATGGCCAAAGTTGGTTTGTATCATACAATAAATAAATGTTAATTCATGAATCAAGAACTTGGCAATTGTTTGATGCATTCAACCAAGTAGTTTTTTATATTTAACTAGCTTTACTTGAAATCCGTCATGTCAGATTTATGCTTGTAAAAAAATTAATTAGCATAATTTAAAATTTTCAAGTTCACTTGAGAAAATACCCAAATTGGTTATATTAAATGCACAAAACAATAATTTTTCAACAATTTTTATGCCCATGGAGTCACTAAAAGGTTGTCATTGTATTTTATCAACAACATGTTGGTTTATTTGGCCAAGATTTTTTGTTAGATGGACAGTCTAGATAATTAAAAAATGTTTGTTCTTGTTCATGGAAGATGTGAAGGGGGCAACATTCAGAAAAAGGAATAGATAAGTTATTGCCTATCTCCTATTCTTTTTACTATCAATATTTTGCAATTCAATTTATTTCAGCTCTCCATTAAAGGAAGTTAGAGTACAATCATCCATGGCTAGCTTTATTGGGTTGCTATTTAGACAACTTTTTAATAGGCCAAAGCATTGATTAGTCTTTTAGCTTCCTTTAAATTAATTTTCATAGTTTTACATGTATCCTCTAATTATATAGATATTCTTTAAATTCAAGAAAAGCTCAAAACATACTAAACCGAAAGCATTATCAAATTCAAAAGTTTCAAGAAATCTACCAAATCTACATATTAGAAAAGAATAATACAATCTATATAACCACATAAAAAATAAAAACCAAAATGAAAATATAGAAAGAACTGGTTTTTCAAAGTCTACCTGGAAGGTTCTGCAGTACCAGCTGAGTTGCCATGAAATTGGATATCGTGGTATATTCTTTCACGCAAGCGAACATATTTGTGACATATGTCACAATACTCTGTTCGATTACCACATATTTCCTGAATTTGCAGACCAATAATACTATGTTATCTCATGGATATAAATGATTCTGACATTTATTCCTGTAGGTTCCAATACATTACCTGATGTTTGAGGAGATCAACTGCAGGCAGTGGGAATTCACAATATTCACATGTGATAATCCTCTGGGGACATCTTTCACCTTTATGTAGAGACCAAAGTTCGCGTTCCACTTTCTCACTGCATAGTGAACAATCCAACTGTTCACACAAATTCACCAGAACCAAAATATTAGATGAGATGAATAGATTAGGATTAGTGGTGCGTGAGGAAGATAAGTGATTTGACTATTATTGATTTAATTGAAATATTGCCCTACACATAGCTCAATAATGGGAAACAATCAACGTAATTGGCTCTAAATATTTGGGAAATTATGATTTGTTGTTATAGTTGTTATTCATCATAGATCACATATATTGTATAAAGTATAAAATTTTTGTAATACATAGAAAATATAGTCATATAACTGTCTTGTCCATGTCATATCATGTCTGACTTCTGTAGAATTTGTCATGTCAGCATGTCTGTATCATGCCAAGTTAGTGTCTACCCTTTATTGGTCATAGAGAGAGCAACAATATTATTGATACTAGCCAGAGAGGCTAAATTCATGAAACTTATTTTGCTCTTTTTGGTGATCCATCCAATCTATCTCCCAAGTCTTGTGATGATAGAACTGATAAATGAGATGTAATCAGCATTTTGAGCTCTTTCAATTGAAAAGAAATATATAATATAAACAGATAAATATTTTTCCAGTTATTTTTGATTAAATATCTATTCAAGACAAATCCATTAGCAATTCTTTTACAGAACTATTTCTTCTTTCAAATTTTTCTAAAACAACTTCTGCTTAAAGTACATTAGTCATTCTTTCACGTTCGAATTTGAAAGTCTTCTTTGTATTCATTAATTGATAGAATGGACTTGGATACTCTGAATATTCTAAAACCTTTGAAATAAAAAAGAAAATGAATTGTCTAGAACTCCATCAATAATGATAATTGTAAAGCACAAAAATGTACCATGAGATCGACACATACCGGAGCATGACTTTCATTGTAATGGTCATCAGCATGTTTTCTCGGAATCATATCCCCACAAATTGCACATTTTTGAAGATTGCGAGAACAATGTGCATAATGCAAGTCAATATTTGATGTTGGAATGTCTCTTTGACTACATGCATAAGAGAATCATTAAGAGAAGCAGTTAAGCATATAAATACATTAAACTATTTAATTAACCAACATCAATGAAATAAAAAGGATAAGAGAGACCTTCCTTACAATTTTAGCTAAAGGATTGGTCATTGAAGCTAGTCATAGATAATCAAATTCTGCAGCTGTCTTTTCTAGATTTTTTTTTTCTTTTGCTATAGTTCTAGAATGATATATGAGACATCTACTTAAAGATAAGTAATGAACAGCAATAAACATGAAACTTCTGCAAATCGTGAAGTAAAAGACAATCAGATTTATCAAAATCTTCATGCCTACCATTGTGACCCTTGTCAGTAAGCATGTACTGCACTGATAAAGTACTAATACTAGTCATAATTACATTCCAATGATGGTACATGACCCCAAATATTGATTACAAATACTTGTGGTACAGCAAGTGTTGTGCAATGCCATGAAGGTAACAGCTTGGGTTAATTAAATTGGCAAATAAACCCTTACTTGGCATCAACGTAGACCATGATATTTAAACACATTCCTATATTGACAAGCATATGAAATCAAATACTGTCTCACAATCTACCAAATTTCAAATATTTATAGTTATTACATAGCACCCACCACGAATGACAAGTGCATCCAGTCAGTGTCATAAAAGTTGTGACACAGTATAATCCCACCAATATAAGTTTCAATTTATTAGTTAAATATTTAGAGCATAAGTTTGCTCATCGTACATATGCAAATAAATGATCATTCAAGTAACTCTCAACCCATACAGCTATACATATATTTTATCCATAATAACGATACTATCAGGATGCGTGATCAAACACTCAGTTTTAAATTTAGAAAGTTAAAAAACATAAAAAATACTTGCAATCGTTAAGGGGTACTATTAGATACGTGCAAGTGGTGGACAGGTCAAACGTAGATACTATGCAATGCATAATTAATCATATCATGATGAACAGATTGGATGACATTCTTGCAATTGCTAGTTTCATCTGTGTTATATTTTATTTCTTACATCTGGACCATTAAATATAGTAAACAATCTCTTTCTTGATAAACATATTAAGTATGCTGATGATGGGTTCATAATGTTTTTTCCAAGAAGATGGTTATTTTATAAAACTTACCATAATTACTGATGGAATAAAATGAATAAAAGACCATCAGAAGAAGCAAATAAAATTCACAAGAAAAACTATCAACGCATTTTTAAACATCTTTGAATACTAAGGAAATATTGTAACAGACTTTATTTATAAACTTCAAATTTTTTCACTGCTATATTCCAGGAGAAACAATATTAAGACTCAAGTCTACAGTTCCAAAGACTTTTAGATATTTACTTTACCTCCTTGATCTCAACTTTACAGAGAAATCAGTTGCTTAGCACACCATCTCTGCTAATAATTTATTATCTTTCTACAAAGAAGGGCAATAACAGGTAGAAAAAAAGTGAACACCAAGTACATTGGGAAGAAAAAAGGACCAATTGACTACGATTAGCCAACAACAGCACCAATCAGTTGCATTTCCAAAATACAAGTCTCTCATGGATTTGGCAATAAGAGACTTAAACAATCATGTAATGAGTGTCAACCCTTGAAGGAACACTCAGATGCCTATAAAAACAATTTATTAGGAAAATGAAAAATACTCTCTGGGAGGTGCCATCCATAAGGCTCTTGTTGGATTTGATAATAAGAGGCTTAATTGATAATGTTATGAGTGTCAAGCTTAGAAAGATGACCAAGAGGACGAAATAAGAAAGCTGGAGGGAAGAGAACCTACTATAAAGTCATTATACAGAAAACATACGAATACTGTCATGCAAATTGATGAAGAGACTATATGTCATGGATGGAAGTGCCAGTTTATACCAGCACAACATCTAGAACATGACATGTAGAGAGAATGTTGACAAAGTATTGTATTGGGTCAAAACACGTGTCAATTTCCACTAACCCCATGTCACTTGTGTCAATCTAGACAGATCATGCCGACACCTTACCAACATACCCACACCATGGAACATAAAACCTAGTGGAGAAAAGAACATCAATCTAAGTGATCATCATCTTCTTTGCCAATGATAAGGAACACTCTTGACCATCATGCTACTTTGAAAACCATTATGGCCAAAGTTAAATCCAGTAATTTATGGAAAATTGTGGATGCTCAAAACAAGCTCAATCCTTTTAAACTGTAATGACTAGAGTAGGGCTTGTTCATGTAATAAATCTCAACTCCCAAATCATTTTAGTTTGGACAAAAAGGGAATGGGTATGTCTATATCACACTTACACAATAAGTAGCAAGTCTAATTAAATTAATAGCAACTACATTTGCTTGCTAAATGTAGAAATTAAAAAAATTAACTAGAACCGAAGCTCCAGTATCATTTGTTTTAGATCCATCACCTTTATAGAAACAATTGTCAACCTCAATTTGCCAGAAGCATCTGAAAAAATTCATTTTATTAACATAAAAAACAATAATTTCTACAACTGCAATTATCTCCAAATCCCCTAATGGTTTTCACATGATCAATTGCTTGCGATGCAATATCAAGGGATCAGGTAAACCTAAGGAAAGTATCAAACTGGTCCAGCGTGCTTTCGTACATTATCGAATACACTTTAGGCAGAAAAACCAAGAGTCATTATCATCATCATCATAGAAAAAAGGAGCACGAGACAAAAGAACAGAAGAAAAGGATAAAGAAACAAAAAATATTCCTTTTACGTAGAATACTACCAGGCTATAACCGGTGATCCGAAAGAAACAGGAAATACAAGAAGGATCAAAAAGCGACAACCAATCCTAAGATTTCATATAGAATTCCCAATCGATCGCATTAGGATCATCGCAGAAAGAAGACAAACCAGTGACTGCATGTAGAGGTGATCGACTCCGAGGTGATCTCCATCTGATTGATCGGGAAATCCACAAGCGACAAGAACGATCAGAAGAAAGGGGACAGAAAAATCAAAGAAATTAGAACTAAAAAAGGGGAAAAATAAATCAAATAACGAACAAAGGAGCAGCGAGGGTAAATACCTCCCCGACGCAATCGAGCGATCACCAATCGGAGAAGTTGAAGGCCAGCGGTCGCGGTGGCGGTGGCGAGGTGGACGAGTTTCTCCCCTCCGGTTTGTCCCCTTGCCTCCTTTATGTACGTCTTGGGTGATACATACGATGGAAACTTTGCCGGTCTGCTTTGCCCGCAAATAAATCGTGTGTCAGAGGAGATGGCTCCAATGAACGGTTGAGATCGTTCTGTGGCGTGGCTGGTGCTCCCAACTGTGGTCGTTTCTAATAGTTCCGGTCGAACAATATACCAGGGTCCCCCGCTAATTATTCTACAGTTAGACAGCCACCTGCCACGCCTACCCACCCATCTCTTCCTGTCCTGTGTCACGAAATGTGGACATCTACGAATCCAACCCACGTCTAAAGTATCACTATCTGTGAAGTGGGTCCCAAGCATGAGACATCTTGTCCATTTAAAATACTGGTAACTTTTGGGGTGGATAGAGAGGGAAGAAGAAACATAATGCTGCATGAATGCGTGGTATTTTCCCCATGTTTTATTTTTGGCAAAAATGTATGTCCATGGGAAGTATTATAAATGCAAAGAAGAGTAGGTAAAGTGCCGGCAAGAGTACATTACTCTTATAAAAATATAGTGTACGAAATCACAGAATATAAGTAATAACGAGATTTTTTATTTTATATTCATAAATTAAAAATCACATACTTAAAATTTGATCATAGGAGAAGAATTTATTTCCTAATAGGTGTATCTTAATAAGAAAATTATCTATGACCACAAAGATTGATTTGATGATGATGAAGATTGGGGAAAGACAACGGTATTTATGAATTTGATTTATATTTTAATTGATAAATATTTTATGAATATTTTTTTTATATTATTTAACGGTATATTTTCGAAAATTTTTAATGGACATTTTAAAAAGTTTAGATGTGTGTAAGTTACAAAAGTACCCAAGTCCTTTATGAATTTCGGAAGTTATATAATTGTAGATTTTCGAAACAATTATGATGCATGATATATATACATTTTAGAATTTACAATGTGATTTTGGAAATTATTTAGTGGGATATTTTCAAATGAATTAAGATTTAAATTTTAATCATAATCAGTAAATTTTAATTAACAGATCTCATAAAAAAGTTCATGGCTTTTTATTGACAGACATTTCCTAAGATGGGTTTAACTAATTTAAAGCAAGTCAAGTATGTTTAATGTTCATGCTTCGTACTAATGTCATACCAAATTTAGAGGTATAGGTAGAAAAACTAAAATTTGCCCAATTCCAAAACTTATAAATGCTTCTTAATTCTATTTATTAATGTCCTTTGTAATGTATTATTGTATAAATGATTGACCTCAGGTAACTATATAAGTTATCATGTTTAATAATCACTTAAACTGTGGTATGCTACATAAGCAAATAGAAGCAAGCTACTTAAGTTTATTACATGTCAAAATTTCTCTCTCAAGAAGATTCGAGGACTACACGTAGAGATTTCTATCACTGTAAGTTTATCTATGCAATAAGGCATAGAAAGAGACAACTTTGGTGCTACATCTGAGCCTCGTGGTTCTTCCTTTGAAGCCTATAGACCACATGCCGTGGCAGCATCAACTTGGATTAAGTAATATATCGGAGACACATATACTATAGAGAGATGACAACGCACCAACCGAACATGCGTCCCAAAGGAATTATTTCTTTATTAATGTACACCGACTATGTTTTTATTTTGGATCGATCATGATGGTTTATTATAAGGTTTGAGATCAAATCTTGCTTTCATTATTTATCTTTTAAAAAAAATAAACAAACTATAATTAGGTGTCCGACATTGTTTCTTTTTTAAGGAATGAACTTATATATGATATTAGATATGAGCTTTTTCTTATCCTCCTATGATGTCTCTTTCTTAATCAATGATGACTCTCGGATTGTATCCCATATTTATACTCAAAAGCAGAAAAAATGATAATAAATTTCCTCATGTTGCAAATTTTACAACATAGAACATGTCATATATATATATATATATATATATATATATATATATAGCATATTTTTTTAAAATAATTATGTACTAAATATGTTATCATCTACAAAGTTATAAATATGATGTTCGATGTAATGCTCATATATTTTTGTGTTCTTTGATTTTGTTTATGTTTTGCATAACATGTAGAAAGCTTACAGTAGGCTTAATAACTCTATTTCGATTGGCTTTTGTGATTGGTTCATGCTTATAAATATAAATTGTATACAATAATCACGCAGAGGCAAAATTGTTCATAAAGTGGTGTGAAATATCTGCCAATACGACACCCAAGAGGTATCCGGATGACATGTGACTAGATGAGTCTTTGGGGTAGTATTTATAGTTAGTTTGTTGTTTTGTTCCATAGTAGTATGACGTGGGCAATTATAAAGACTTTTACCCATAGCGGAGCACGTTAGACCTTTTGTCGTTGATTGTTTATAACTTATAAAGTTTATATTTGAAATTTACATTGTCAATCAAATGTTTACTAAAATAATTACCTGTTAGATTCTGTGTTAAATGCTTCCTTTGACATATCTTCTCTTTTACATGTCCTTAAGGAGTCATAAGAGATTTTGGGGAAGCTAACCCTTTATGGACGAACATGTAAAGGTGTCGCACGACTTAGACAAAACCAGCTAAATCTATAACAGATGGTATTAGAGTAGGACAAGTATACTTAGAAATGCTTAGCATGCAAACATGAGGGACCTAGTAGGGCTACATTGAGGGTAATCAATATGTACAACTATTTGGAGGAAACATACATTAAGATATAAGGAAAGGAATCGCTCAAAGGAACGAGCATATCAGATTGACATTTATAGGAATTGACAACCCTTTACGCAAGAGGCCTTATAAGGACAAGCAAGCTAGAAAGAATATGTAGCACATAAAGGTTAGGATGGTTGAGTTCAAACTATGACTCGATATTGGCAACTAAACTTGATGATACTAAATGCAAGCGGGGCATATGCTAAGAGATATAGTGCAAGGAGGGATGGACGTTAGAATATGTGACCTTTTTATAATTGAATAAGATATATAATAAAATAACTAATTGGGTTCCATTCAGATATTTTAGCCAATAGACTAAGTCCACTACGGAACGATTCCTCGGAGATATCCTTGATGGGAGGAAATCTTCTGAGATCTCATCGTTGACCCTCTGCTCTCGCCTATAAAAGGACAGGATCTCTAGGGGTTGAGGGTGTGTTAGAGCGTTATAACGTTGACACGTATAGACGCACCTCTCCGTTGAGGGATTTAGTTATTCTCCTCGACTCTCTCCCCAAAACCCTCTCCCCAAATCCATCAATCTGTGTGGGTCCTGTGAAAGGATAGGAAGAGAGGAGAAAGGGTCTACTCTCCTTGCACTCCTTCAGATTGCGTGCGATTGGATTAAAGACGGTTGGATTAAAGACGGTGCTAGCAGTTATTTTTGGATTAAAGATGGTGCTAGCAGCTATTTTTGGATTAAAGACGGTGCTTAGCAGATCAACGGGATCTCTGAACATATGACATCAAAAGGTACGCATCGTATAATTAGATCTATGCATTGATTTCAATCCTGACATATAGGTTATTTTCGCATTATTGACATAGCATAATTACAGATCTTTATGCTTACAATTGGTATCAGAACCCGATTTTTGAAATCATGCATTAGATCTGTAAATTAATTTACGATGCATAATTACCTTTATCTTCCAAGAACTGCTAAGTAATAATGGTCACCGTCGACCTCGCTGTAAATCTGCGGTTACACCGAGTAGCGTTCGCATCACAGAACTCGTCCCATATGTGGACATCACAGAACCCGTCCCATATGCCGACATCACAGAACATGTCACATATGCGGGCATTACAGAATCCGTCCCGTACGCGTGCATTACAGAACCCGTCCACTCGACGGCATTACAGAACCCGTCCACGCGATGGCATTACAGAACCCGTCCACGCGACGGCATCACAGAACCCATCCATGCGACAACATCATAGAACCCGATCGCACACGGCCAGAACCCGTCCATGCGACGGTCGGCCGCACGCAGGCAGACAGCCCAAGTGGCGGCCATGCGTGAGTAGGCCGTGCACAGGCGACGGCCGCGTGCTGGCAGCAGCCACCCGCGGGCAGGAACCGCCGCAGCGGCAGCGGTCGCGCGTGAGCAGTAGCAGCCCCGCGGCGGTAGCGCCGTGGCGGCAGCGGCCGCGCATAGGCTAGAACTGCCGCAGGCAGCCGCGTACAGGCGGCAGCTGCATAGAGGCGGCAGCCGCGCACAAGCGGTCGGGCCGCAGGCAGCAGCGGTAGCGCCGCTCGCGTAGGCGACGGCGGCGGCGATGGCAGATTAGGGTTTTGGCATATTTACATTTTTGCCCTCCAGGCTAGGGTTTTGAAAAATTACAGTTTTACTCTTTTCAAATATCGTAATTACAATTTATGTTCTGTCAACATATTAACAGTTTTGCCCTCGGTCTAATTTCTGCCAAATTATAGTTCTACCATTCGTATATTTTCGATTTATATCCTATCAAATATTTTCGATTTTTATCATTATGAAATTGAGAAATTTAGGTTATATTCTCAATTATAAAATTGATAAATATCATTTATTATAATTATGATTAATTTTAATCATGATTATATTTTTGATTATTTGATTGGATTTAATTTTGATTAAAAAAAAACTATAAATTATGGTTTATTTTATGGTTTTCTCATATGAATTATTCATTATATATGTGGTAAATAAAATTAAAATCCAATTATTGTTTTTGAAATTTTCATTTATTTATTCACATGTATATGCTTAAAATTATCATATGAGTTTTATTAAATGTTCAATAATTATTATGGTTATTTATTATTGAACGGCTTAGCATTAATATTCAATAATTATTATTGTTATTTATTATTGAATTGCTTTGCATTAATGTTCAATAATTGTTATGGTTATTTATTATTGAACTGCTTTACATAAATGTTCAATAATTATTATGGTTATTTATTATTGAACTGCTTAGCATTAATATTCAATAATTATTATTGTTATTTATTATTGAATTGTTTTGCATTAATGTTCAATACTTGTTATGGTTATTTATTATTGAACTGCTTTACATAAATGTTCAATAATTATTATTGTCATTTTATTATTGAACTGCTTAGCAAAATTAAAGAAATATTGATGAATATTATTTGTAATTTATTTCCCTAAGTTTTATCTGACTAGTAGCTGCCAAAGTGGCATGGGATGATAAACTTTTGTGATATGGATTACAATAAAAGTTTTATCATTTTATAGGATATTTTTATTTTATATTATTACATTAGTCTTATAGCCACCAAAGTGACCTAGACTAATGACTTATAAAATAATATTAAGGAATTAGTCCTAAATGACATTAAGGAAATAATATTCATAATGACACATATAATTAGGAGATTTAGATAATCCCAAAGGAGAATCTAATTCAAATAATTATGTGATGGGGTAGGATGATACTATTTTAGATATCCTTGCAGTTTAGGGTTGTATACCCAAAGGTAACAATACCTATTCCTCAAGGATGGTATCAGTCCTCCATAAATATTCTTGAGTGAACACTAGATATGTCAATATTTCACCCAAAGGTGTAATATAGATGATATCAATAGTTCATCAATTTTTGACAAACTCAAAGCATTAATATTGTTATATATTTTTTGCAGTGGTACTTCCGCATATACATTCATATGTTTCTAGTGTCCCTGTACTTTCTGGATCAAATTATTCAGAATGGTTAGAACATATGCAATTCACACTGGGTGTATTAGATCTTGATCTAGCATTACTTGTTGAAAAGTCTGTAGACTTGACTGATGAAAGTACTGAAGAACAAGTTAATGAAATGAAGGCTTGGGAAAGATCTGATAGGCTTAGTTTAATGTTCATAAGAATGACAATTGCAAATAACATAAAGACTTCATTACCGATTGTAACTAGCGCAAAGGAATATTTAAAGGTTATTGAAGACAAATTTAAATCTACTGATAAGTCATTGGCTGACACATTGATGAAAGAACTAACTACGGCTCAATATGATGGTACTCGAGGAATTTAGGATCATATCCTCAATATGGCTGACAAAGCTGCAAAACTTAAAACATTAGGTATGAATGTTGATGAATCTTTCCTCGTGCAATTTATTCTCAATTCTCTTCCTTCTCAGTTTGGCCCATTCAAGATTCACTACAACACAAATAAGGATAAGTGGGACTTGAATGAGTTGACTAGCATGTGTGTTCAGGAAGAATTGAGATTAAGGCAGGAAAGTTCACATAATGTCATGACCACTACTCAAGGAGCTGCTAATAAGAAAAGAAAGTTGAAGCATTATCAATCAAAGAAATTTGTCGGGTCTGGAAATGTTAAACGGATTAATGAAAAGAAAGCATTTATTGTAAAGTGCTTCTTTTGTGACAAGAAAGGACATGTGAAGAAGGATTGCATTAAACGCAAGACTTGGTTCGAAAAGAAAGGTATTAACTCGACCTTTGTATGTTTCGAATCAAACATTACAGAAGTTCCTTCTAACACTTGGTGGATAGATTCCGATGCTTCAACTCATGTTACAAATAACATGCAGGGATTTCTTTCAATTCGGAAACCAAAAGAATATGAAAGATTCATCATTATGGGAAATCGTCTTAAAGCGAAAGTGATATCAATGGGAACTTATCGTCTACGCTTAGAGATGGGTCACTTGATGGATCTTGTTGACACATGTTATGTCCCTACAATTTCTAGAAATTTGATTTTTCTTTCTAGAATTGATGAGTTAGGATATTGTATTTCTTTTGGTAGTGGCAAACTCAGCATATTTTACGATTCAATAAAAGTTGGTTCTGGAATTCTTTGTGATGGTTTGTACATAATTAATTTGGATCTTGAGTTTGCAAAGACACTAATGACCCTGCAATCAAGTGTTGGATTGAAACGTAGTTTCAATAATGAAAGATCTTCTATATTGTGGCATAGACGATTGAGGCATATCTCCAAGGAAAGAATTGAAAGATTAGTGAAGGATAATATTTTGGAACATTTAGACTTCACTAATTTTGATATTTGTATAGATTGCATAAAGGGAAAGCAAACTAAACAAATAAAGAAAAATGCCACAAGAAGTAAAGAACTCCTTGAGATTATTCATACTGATATCTACGGACCACTCCATATTCCTTGTTTTAGTGGAGAAAAATATTTCATCACATTTATAGATGATCTGTCCAGATATGGCAAAGTTTATCTAATACATGAAAAATCTCAAGCCGTTGATACTCTTGAAGTATACATAAATGAGGTTGAGAGACAATTAGATAGAAAAGTTAACATTGTCAGATCTGACAAAGGTGGTGAATTTTATGGCAGATATGATGGATCTAGTCAGAATATTGGTCCTTTTGCTAGATTCCTAGAATAACGGGGTATTTGTGCTCAATATGCATTACCAGGTGTGCCACAGCAGAACGGTGTTGCTGAAAGGCGAAATCGTACTATGATGGATATGGTTAGGAGCATGATGAGTTATTCCTCTGTACCTGAGTCGATGTTGGGTGAAACTCTTAGGACAGCTATGTACATCTTGAACAGGGTTCCTAGTAAGTCAGTTTCATCGACTCCATTTGAGTTATAGACTGGTAGGAAGCCCAGTTTGAGACATTTATATATTTGGGGATGTCCTGCAGAGATAAGAGTATTCAATCCACATGAAAAGAAATTGGGGCCAAGAACTATTTCAGGATATTTTATTGGTTATCCAGAAAAATCCAAGGGATACATATTTTATTGCCCTAATCATAGTATGAGAATAGTAGAATCTGGTAATGCAAAATTCCTAGAAAATAGCGAAATCAGTGGGAGTGAAAAATCTCGAAAGGTTAATTTTGATATTGAGGAGATTCAGGTTAATTCTCTCATATCATCTCCTGTCCGAGAGATTGTTGTTCCTCAAATCAATGAGAGTATTGATGAGGGTGAACAATAAAATAACATCCAAGAACTCTCACATGATGTTGATGTCGCCGCTGATGATCTTGTAGAACAATCACAATTGGCAGATTTGAGAAGATCTCAAAGGAAAAGGAAACATGCCATTTCTGATGATTATGTTGTATATCTATAAGAATCAGATTATGATATAGGAATAAAAAGAGACCCCTTATCGTTTTCACAAGCCATAGAAAGTAACGATTCTGGAAAATGGTATGATGCAATGAAAGAAGAGTTAAAATCAATGGTACAGAATGATGTCTGGGATCTCGTTGAATTGCCCAATGATTGTAAAAGAGTCGGTTGTAAATGGGTCTTTAAGACAAAACGTGACTCAACGGGCAATATCGAACGATATAAAGCTAGACTTGTGGCCAAAGGTTTTTCTCAGAAGGAAGGCATCGACTATAATGAGACTTTTTCTCCTGTTTCTAAAAAGGACTCATTGAGAATCGTTATGACATTAGTAGCTCATTATGATCTTGAGTTGCATCAGATGGATGTGAAAACAGCATTTCTGAACGGGGATCTAGATGAGGAAATCTATATGGAACAACCCGAAGGATTCATAGAAAAGGGAAAAGAAAGTTGGGCTTGTAAACTTAAGAAATCTATTTATGGCCTTAAACAAGCTTCCAGACAATGGTATATAAAGTTTCATAATACCATTACTTCCTTCGGATTTAAGGAAAATACTGTTGATCAGTGTATATACCTGAAGGTAAGTGGGAGCAAGTTTATTATATTGGTCTTATATATGGATGATATTTTACTTGCCAGTAGTGATCTTGGTTTATTGCACGAAACCAAGATATTTCTCAACAAGAACTTTAAGATGGTTGATATGAATAAGGCATCCTATGTTATTGGCATTGAGATATTCAGAGATAGATCTCAAGGATTATTAGGATTGTCTCAGAAAGGATATATTGATCGTATCTTAGAGAGATTTAATATGCAGCTTTGCTCAACCAATGATGTACCTATTACTAAAGGTGAAAAATTCAGTCAAAACCAGTGCCCAAGAAATGACTTAGAAAAGAATCAAATGAAGAATATTCCTTATGGATGCGCAGTTGGAAGTCTATTATATGCTCAAACCTGTACAAGACCAGATATCAGTTTTGCAGTTGCAATGCTGGTAAGATATCAAAGCAACCCAGGAATGTAACATTGGAAAGTTGCAAAGAAAGTAATGCGATATCTACAAGGGGCAAAAGATTATATGCTCACATACAGGAGATCTGATCAGCTTGAAGTAACTGGATATTCAGATGCTGATTTTGCAAATTGCCTCGATAGCAGGAAGTCTACTTCAGGATTTGTATTTATGTTAGTTGGTGGGGCAATTTCTTGGAAAAGTGCAAAGCAATCGCTTATTGCATCATCAATAATTGAAGCTGAATTTGTGGCATGCTTTGAGGCCACAAATCAAGCTTTATGGCTACGAAATTTTATCTCAGGACTTGGTGTGGTCGACTTAATTGCCAACCCGCTGAAGATATTTTGTGATAACACCACAGTAGTTTTCTTCTCTAAGAATGGCAAGTACTCTAGTGGTTCCAAGCACATTGAGATAAAGTACTTGGTGGTTAGAGAAAGAGTCCAGAAACAGCAAGTGTCAATTGAGAACTTGAGCACCACTATGATGATTGCTGATCCATTGACAAAAGCCTTACAGTGCAAAATATTCAAAGAACATGTTCTTAGAATGGGGCTTGTGAGCAAGTCATAAAGGATATGGTGATGCATGTTTATGTGGATGCTATTATTGACATTTTACTTAATTAAAGTTATCTGTTTCTGCTATCCTGTTTACATTTATGTTTATGCATATTATAGTTGAATGTAATAACAGGATTGTCTTGACAAAACAAATTACAGGGGTCATTATGGACTATGTTAGGAAAGACTAACAATGTTGTGGTACATAGAAGGGAGTATGACATTGATGAAATACAACCGCTATAATTCGCATTGATAGTTGGACTTAATATAGTATTATTGTGTTTATTGGACTTATTGGCTTATTTTTTAAAACATGGCCATGTATAAAATGCTTTTCAAAAATTTCTTGGAATCCAATTAGGTAAAATTGTTTTTAAACAAATTTTGTTTTGTTTGTTTTGATTTTGTATCTCTTTTATATCTTATCAATTAATGGGCCAAGTGGGAGAATGTTAGAATATGTGGCCCTTTTATAATTGAATAAGATATATAATAGAATAACTAATTGGGTTCCGTTCAGATATTTTAGCCAATAGACTAAGTCCACTACGGAACGATTCCTCGGAGATATCCTTGATGGGAGGAAATCTTTTGAGATCTCATCGTAGACCCTCTGCTCTTGCCTATAAAAGGACAAGATCTCTAGGGGTTGAGGGTGTGTTAGAGCGTTATAACGTTGACACGTATAGACGCACCTCTCCGTTGAGGGATTCAGTTATTCTCCTCGACTCTCTCCCCAAAACCCTCTCCCCAAATCCATCAATCTGTGTGGGTCCTGTGAAAGGATAGGAAGAGAAGAGAAAGGGTCTACTCTCCTTGCACTCCTTCAGATTGCGTGCGATTGAATTAAAGATGGTCGGATTAAAGACGATGCTAGCAGCTATTTTGGATTAAAGACGGTGCTTAGCAGATCAACGGGATCTCTGAACATATGACATCAAAAGGTACGCATCGTATAATTAGATCTATGCATTGATTTCAATCCTGGCATATAGGTTATTTCCGCATTATTGACATAGTATAATTACAGATCTTTATGCTTACAATGGATTGCTCGACAATCAAAAGAGTCATGCAAAACTCATAAAGATAAGGGGAATCGCTAACTCGAAGAATTTGATACTCATGCAAGGGCTTGTATACGGAAAATAGACTGTCCGTAATCATCCTAAGGTGATCAAAATTAAGAAGTGGAGCAACTTGGGTGAAACTTAGTAAAGTGCCTAAGCCGTATAAAGGGAGTCAGCATATAACATGGAACATAGAGAGAATGCACAAAGCTTTCCTTAGACAATGGTCAAGGATATGAACTCTTAAAAAGATAAGAGCAAGTTCATGTTATTCCATAGGTCTCTCATTTTGATGGAGTAGGCTCATTATTAGGACCCTTTTTCTGAGCTTTTGAATAATATTTATTAAGTCAGTTTAGTTCAGTTGTTTATTGAGTCTGTTTAGTTCAGTTAGAGCCAGATAGAAGTTTATTTAATATTTAATTATTATTAAGAGTCCAAGTCCTAATGGACTTTAGGTGGAACTCTATAAATAGTGATGTAACCCTTTATTTAAAGAAACCAATTAATGAAATATTATTCTAGTTTGTTATGACAAACCCTAGGAGGCCGATCCCCTCGAAGCGATCAAGGAGGTCGATCCCTTCGAAGTGATCAAGAAGGCTAATCCCCTCGAAGTGATCATTCCCTTTTCTTCCATTTCTTTCATTTCTTTTACGATAAAAACTTAGGGTTCTATCATTTGGTATCAGAGTATTTTATGATAAGACTTTAGGGTCTTATCATTTGATATCAGAGCTATGATCCTCGGCATTCTCGCTGTAGTTTGTCATCTAAAAAAAAAAAAAAGAAAGAAAGAAAGATAAGAGGTCGGCAGCCTTTAACCGCACCCCTGCTACTTCCCTTCTCCACCACCGCTGCCATTGCAAGGCAACCCGTTCTCTGCCATCGTTGCTGCTCCTCAGAGTAGTGATCCTCAGCGTTCTCACTGTTCTCACTGCGTTCTGAAAAAAAAAAAAAAGAGGAAGAAGAAGCCACAACCATGAACCCTTGCTTCCGGCCAGCCCACCGCCGTCCGCCATTGTAAGGTGACTCCACCGCTACCGCTGCACCCCAACCGCTCACCGTCGCTCGTTCACTGCCGGTCGCCTCCCACTCGAGCCACCACCGCTGCCTCCTCCACCGCCGCCCGACTCCCCTAGGGTCGCAACCGCAGCAGCCCGACCTCCCCTCCTCGACTATCATTGGTGACACTGCTCCCAGCCATGCCACCACCGCTGCCTCCTTCTCTGTTAAATCTCAGTTTTTGATGATGAAGTCAATTGTAATTTATTTGATCTAATCTATATGTTGAGAAAAGTGTGCAGAATTAATTATGATAGCAGTAAGACATAAAGCAGGTGTTGTGCTAGAGTCAAGATCGAGATCATGTTGGGAGTTCGAGAGTTCGTCGGAAGTCCGGATGTTCGTCGGAAGTTCTACCGGAACCAACCGAGAAGTCCAAGAGCTTGCCAAAGAAGCTCGTTGGAACTTGCTAAGAAGATCGTCATAAAGTCCAGGAGCTTACCGGGAGTCCATCGGAGTATTACCGAGAGTTCGTCGGATGTTCGCTGGAAGTATGCTGGAAGCTCGTCGGAAGAGCAATTGATGCACCGGAACAAGAAGTATAGTAAACATGTCTTAATTATCGTAGTTAGAGTGTAAATTAAGTTAGGATTGAGAGATAATCCCGCTAACTTAATTAGGGGCCAATTGGGCCCTTAACAAGGCTGAAATGGGTCGAATTAAGCACCCAATTCAGCCCCTGAATTCTTGGCCGGCGATGGCACTGCTTGGAAAGCAGTGCCCGAGGAAATCTGGGTGGTGGTACCGCCCAGACTGGGTGGTGGTACCACTGGCAATTATTACTGCCAGCGGTGGTACCGCCCCTATCAGGCGGTGGTACCGCCAGAGCTCGGTCTCCAAGCTTTGTCAGGTGGTGGTACCGCCCAGACTGGGTGGTGGTATCACCTAGTGTCAGGTGTTAGGTGGTGGTACCGCCAAGACCTCGAAAATCCAGGATTAGATACTTTTTGGCTCTATTTTTGAAGCCATTGAGGCCTATAAAAACCCCACCCTTTTTTGCATGAAAGTGCATGAAAGCATTTCGATAATGTTGAGTTGTTGGGTATAAAAGTATTGTAAACAAGTGCTAGAGTCCTCCTCCTCCTTTTCTAAATATTGAGATTATTCAAGAGAGGTGTGAGACTTGCAAGGGTTCTCTCCTAAACTGGTGAAAAGGAGAAAGCGCTGTAAAAGGTGGTTGGTCTTCACCTATTGAAGGAAGGCCTTTAGTGGATGCCGGAGACCTTGTCGGAGGAGGAATTTGAAAGTGGATGTAGGTCACGTTGACCGAACCACTCTAAATTCTGGTTTACTTTTCATAAGTGTAATTTACTTTAACTGCAAATCATTTCATAGCAAACTGCTTCTCCTCCTCATCTTGCTTACGCTCTCATACGTTTCAAGTTACTATCATCCGATTCGATTTTCATCAAACGTACGAAATATTTTATACGAAAATCGAAGAATTTTTTGCTGTACTAATTCACCCCCCCCTCTTAGTGCCACTCTTGATCCTAACAATTGGTATAAGAGCAAGATTCACTCTCATTTGGTTTTAAACCTGAGAGAGATGACATTTGTCGGCAACCTAGAGGGTCATTCAATTACACGTCCACCTATGTTCAATGGGATGGATTACACATATTGGAAGACTAGAATGAGGATCTTCCTAATTTCAATAGATTTTGAATTATGGAATATTGTAGAAAATGACTTTCAAAAGTCTTCTCTTCCAATAAACGATTGGAATGAATTGGAGAAGAAAACTTTCGCTTTAAACGCAAAGGCTATGAATGCCTTATTTTGTGCATTAGATAAAAATGAATTTGATCGAGTATCGTTTTGTGAAACAACTTTTGACATTTGGCACACACTCGAAGTGACTCATGAAGGTACTAGTAGAGTGAAGGAGTAAAAAAATAATCTTTTAGTACATTCTTATGAGTTGTTTCGAATGAAATCGAGCGAGACCATTGGATACATGTACACCCGATTTACGGATGTCGTCAATAGTCTAAAAGAACTTGGTAAAGGGTTCTCGGATTTTGAACTTGTTAATAAACTTTTAAGATCCCTTCCAAAGAGTTGGGACCCTAAAGTAACGGTCATTTAAGAGGCCAAAGATCTAAATAATTTTTCTCTTAAAGAACTAATTGGGTCACTAATGACCTATGAAATGACATGTAAAGCTCATGAAGAGCTTGAGGACACCCTTCCAAAGAACAGAAAGGATATAGCACTGAGAACACAAGAAAACCACTTGAAAGAAAACTCAAGTGATGAGGACTTTGATGATGGCGTAGCACTCTTAACAAAGAAGTTCAAAAGATTCATAAAAAAAAATAAATTTAAAAATGATACTAAAAATAAATTTGAACATAAAAAAGAACAAGTGATATGTTATGAATGCAAGAAGCCGGGACACTTCAAGAGTGAATGTCCCCAAGCAAAGAGGAGGCAACCAAAGAAGAAGGCTCTCAAAGCTACATGGGATGACTCAAGTGCATCTGAAGAAGAGGAGTCTCTCATCACCGAGCAAGTTGCTCACTATGCACTAATGGCCATTGGAGATGAGATAACAAGTTCATTTGATGCAAATTTATCATTTGATGAACTATTAAATGCTTTTCATGACTTATTTGATGAATATAAATTAATTAGTAAAAATATAAATTATTAAAAAAGGAGCATGCTTCTCTTGTTAATGATTTTGATAGTTTAAAAGTTGAGCATAATGATAGTTTAGCCGCATATACGAAATGTGATGAACTAGAAACACTTAGAAATGACAACTTGCTACTCAAGGAAACCTTAAAAAAATTTGAGGTTGGTAGCAATTCCTTGAACATGATCCTTGCCAACAAGGGTCACGTTTATAGAAAAGGCAGAATCAGATTTATGAGTAGCTCTCACCAAAATCCAACCACCTTTGTTAAAGACCCTACTTTGCATGTCTCACCCCGAAATAAATATAACTTTTGTTGTAAACTTGGGCATGTAGCTTATCATTGTCCATTCAAGAAATGTTATCTACGTAGATTGATTTGGGTTCATAAAAGAACCTCAAGTGACTCAATGCAACATGATAAGCTATATAGATTGTTTTTTGAGACACCCAAGGTCAAATGGATACCTAAAAATCATCTCTTTTTGTAGAAAAATGTATCACCACAAGCTAGGAGCAAGAGATGGTACCTTGATAGTGGATGCTCAAGGCATATGACCGAAGATCCATCTCATTTCTCTAATCTCACTAGCCTAGACGAAGGATATGTTACATTCGGAGACAACAACAAGGGTAAAATCATTGACAAAGGAACCATAGGTAACAAATCCAACATTCTTATTGAAGATTTATTATTAGTTGATAGTTTAAAGCATAACCTTTTGAGTATTAGTCAATTATGTGATAAAGGATATATCGTTAGATTTGAATCTAATGTTTATATTATTGAAAAGCCATACAAAAACATATATATGATTGCCCTAAAATAAAATAATGTATACACTATCGAGATTAATGATCTTTGTAATTGAATATGCTTTTCGGTTTTGAATGACGATGCTTGGCTTTGCTATAGGAGATTAGGTCATGCTAGCTTGAAACTAATCTCTCAAATTTCATCTAAAGAACTTATAAGAGGAATTCCTCATATCAAGTTCGTCAAAGATAATGTGTTTGATGCATGTCAACTAGGAAAACAAATAAAAGGTAGCTTCAAACCGAAGAACCAAATAAGCAACTCTAGACCTTTGCAATTGATCCATATGGACTTGTTTGGACCAATTGCTACATCAAGCCTAGGAGGTAGCAAATACGTATTTATTATCGTGGATGATTATAGTAGATATACATGGACTTATTTTTTAGCACACAAAAGTGAATGCTTTAGGTATTTCTCTAAGTTCTATAAACTTGTTCAAAATGAAAAGGGTTTTATGATTTCGTCAATTCGAAGTGATCACTGTGGTGAATTTTAAAACTGTGATTTCCAAGAATTTTGTGAATCTAATGGATACAACCACAACTTCTCTACTCCAAGAAATCCTCAACAAAATGGAGTAGTAGAAAGAAAGAATAGAAACTTACAAGAAATGACAAGAACCATGTTAAACAAACATAGCCTACCCAAATATTTTTGGGCTGAAGCCGTAAATATGACATGGTATGTTATGAATAGGGTTCTAGTAAGACCACTACTTTTCAAGACTCCTTATGAGTTGTGGAATAATAAAAAACCTAATGTTTCATACTTTAAAGTTTTCGGATGTAAATGTTTTATTTTGAATGAAAAAGATGCCTTAGGTAAATTTGATGCAAAATCTGATGAAGGAATTTTTCTTGGTTATTCCTTTGTTTCTAAAGCATTTTGTATCTTTAGCAAAAGAACTCTGATTATAGAAGAATCTATTCATGTTGTTTTTAATAAAATTTTTGAAGTTAAGAAAAATGAACTTGATGATGATGTTGATTTTGACGCTTTGAATTTAAATGAAACCCCTTCTCCAAATAGCAATTTGGATGCATCTTCTTCCAAACCTTCTTTACCGAAGGAATGAAAGTATGTAGATGCTCATCCTAAGGAGCTAATTATAGAAGAAACATCGAAAGGGGTTCAAACTCGTTCTTCTCTTAAAAATTTTTATGCCAATGTCGCTTTTCTCTCCCAAATTGAACCTAAATGCATTGACGAGGCCATGAAAGATGATTCATGAGTCATTGCAATGCAAGAAGAGTTAAATCAATTTGAGAAAAATGAGGTGTGGAAGCTTGTTCCTAGACCTAATGACCATTTAGTTATTGGTACTAAATGGATCTTTAGAAACAAGCAAGATGAATTTGGTATCATGGTTTGAAATAAGGCTAGATTAGTGGCCCAATGTTTCAACCAAGAAGAAGGTATCGATTATGAAGAGACCTTCGGTCCTATGGCTCGATTAGAAGCCATAAGGATGCTCCTTACCTATGCTAGTAGTAATAATTTTAAGTTGTTTCAAATGGATGTTAAAAGTGCTTTTCTTAATGGCTTTATTTCTGAAGAAGTTTATGTTGAACAACCTCCTGGATTTGAGAATGATAGTCTCCCTAATCATGTGTTTAAATTGACTAAAGCTCTCTATAGTTTAAAACAAGCCCCAAGGGCTTGGTACGAGAGACTTAGTTCATTTCTTATTGAAAATAATTTCTCTAAAGGCAAGGTTGATACTACATTGTTTATCAAAAAATTTAAAAATAATTTTCTTATTGTTCAAATTTATGTTGATGATATTATTTTCAGTTCCACGAATGAATCTCTTTGTGAATCATTTACTAAAAGTATGAGTCTTGAATTTGAAATGAGTTTGATGAGGGAATTAACTTTTTTTTAGGGTTACAAATCAAATAACTAAGTAATGATATTTTTTTTAGTTAAACAAAATATACTTTAGATTTGCTAAAAAGGTTTAATATGGATAGTTCAAAGGCTATTAATACTCCCATGAGTACCTCCACTAAGTTAGACATTGATGAAAGTGGAGAAAGCTTTGATAAAAAATCTTATAGGGGTATGATAGGAAGTTTACTATATCTCACCGCAACTAGATCAGATATCATATTTAGTGTAGGTTTTTGTGTTAGGTTTTAATCTAATCCTAAGATATCTCATCTTAAAGTAGTTAAAAGAATTCTTAGATATCTTAAAGGTACCACTAATCTAGGATTATAGTATCTAAAATCTGAGAACTTTGAACTAATTGCATATGCTGATGCGGATTTTGCTGGATATAGATTAGATAGAAAAAGCACATCCGGAATATGTCAATTTTTAGGACACGCACTTGTTTCTTGGTCTTCCAAGAAACAAAACTTGGTTGCACTATCTACAACTGAAGTTGAGTATATTGCAGCTAATGCATATTGTGAACAGGTTATATGGATGAAAAACACTTTAGAAGATTATAAGATTCATATAAAAAATATCCTCATAAAATGTGATAACACAAGTGCAATATGTTTAACAAAGAATCCCATTCAACACTCTAGAACAAAACATATTGATATTAGACATCACTTTATACGAGATCATATAACTAATCATGATGTAATCTAAGAGTTTATTGATACAAAACATCAATTAGCCGATATATTTACAAAACCTTTAAGTGAAGAACAATATGATTTTATTAGAAGAGAATTAGGAATGTTAATTTATCCGAATGCATGAGTTGTTATATTTCTTTTTCGGACTATCTTCTTGAATGGAGCTTTCATGAGTTATGCCATATCAAGTTCACTTCATACCCTTGCTCCATCACTTAATGATTTTTGATACACTCAATCACTTCATGGATTTCATTGACAAATGCATCTCTTGGATTTATCCCTTATGAATTTTTATTGAGAAATGAATTTGATGTGATGCTCCTCTCATTATGAAGGCTTATTCATGGAATTTATTTTATCCTTCGTATGATGATTCATTCTGTTAGGACTCTAGCTAGGAGAGTCCTAATTGAGAGGGACGTTCATGTAAAACCTACCTAAGTTGACCCCTATTAAAGAGGTGAAGAGGCCAGCTAGGATTAGGAGGTTGTTTCTTAGAGAAGAATTAGGAGTTGTAAAGGAATAGGAGTCCTATTAGGAGTTAGTTAGAAGTAGGAGTCTTGAGTAGGAGTCATATTAGGAGTTAGGGTTTAGAAGCCTTATAAATAGCCATGTATTTCTTCTCTTTTCATAAGTAATAGATGAATCTTTTCTGCAGCCTTTGAGCAGTAACTTGGAGGGAGGAACCCCTATAGAGTTCCAAGGAGACCGATCCCTTAAAAAGATCAACCCCAAGTTTAGAATCTGTAAAGGTTCTAATAACTAGTATCAGAGTAGGTATCTTGCTGCCCTTCCATAGCCATCCATCAGTCCTCCACAACCACCCAAAGTAATTCCCACAATTGCTTAAAAGATCATCGCCAAATTCCGTCGTCATCTCCACCACCGCAGATCATATTTTGATCTCCCAATGAATTGCAACAGGTTCTGGTTTTCTACCTTACTACTACTGCAATTTAGTTATCTTTATTCAAAAATCCAAAAAAAAACTAATTGTTCCTACACTGCTGCATAAACTTTTTGTCACAAAATTTTCATCTCTATGACGAAAGATGCATTACAAAATTATATCCGTATAGCACAGATTGTTTGATCTTGCTACTATATTTTTTCTATGCAAACCTCTACCAAATTTTTATGACAGCTTTGACACTTCCTAACAGCAGATTTTCCTTTAGTTTTGTCAAAAATTTCTCAATATAAACCATTGATCTTTTATGTCTAATATGCTATACTTGAAAATCTGTATTGTAAAATTCTAGCCACATAGGACAGATTGTTTGATCTTGCTACTATGTTTTTTCTGTCCAAATCTCTATGAAATTTTTATAATATCTTTGACACTTTCTAATAGTGGATTTTCCTTTGGTTTCGTCAAAAAATTCTTAATATAAACTACTAATATTTTACGTCCAATCTGCTATAGTTGAAAATCTATGATGCAGAAAATTTCAGTTGCATATTGTTGCCTTAACCCATCTATTTGCAATCTTTTTTGAATGAAATTTCTTATACACTTCATAGATTATCTTAGCTTCCATCTAAGATTGATCTATTGAGGAATTCATCTCTAAAAATGATTTTGTGTTACCGCAAATTTTTGTCACAAATCGCTGAAATTTTTTTACGAGAATTCTACTATCGCAACTTACACCAATTTCCTTGCTGTTATAGTACCAAAATTTCCTTGATTAAATTGGACATCTTTACTGTCATATAAACTAAGATTTTGCTATTAATTCCCTCTTCAAATTTCTCAAGTTTTTAGTAGAAATTTTATCGAGAAACCGCTATTTCTTCGATGACAATTCTGCTCTTACAAGACAACACATACCTGTAGCAACTTCCATTGATTTCTATCAAACCTTTACTGCCATCTACTATAGATCTAAAACTTTCATCCATAGCCCTAAAACTCCACTAAACTACACCCTTAAACTGCACCCAAAACAGCCATAAAATAAGCCTAAATCGTAGCCTACATCCACCGATCCACTAACCCTTTCGGCCATCACTTATCTCAACCTATACATGCCTTTAACTTGACAACAAAAGAGAGATCTTAACATCACATAATTGGAAGCATATACTATGGCATCTGTGGAGGCAATCAATGTTAAATTCGAAGCCTTCGAGGCGCGAATGGAGGATAAGATTCGGACGCTCTTTACCGAACTCAGATTGGGCCAACCACTAAGCTCGAAGAAATCACATTAAGGAGAGAGCTTTACCCAATCGCACCAAGCTCAAAGAGATGACTTCCAAGGGAGGAGAGGCTCTATGACTGACCCCAACTATCCACACATGAGGGTGGACTTCCCTAGATAGGAAGAAGGAGACCCGATTGGTTGGATCTTACGCGCGGAGCGATATTTTCGGTACCACAAAACCGCAGACGCATCTATGGTGAAAATTGAGGCTATACATCTTGAAGGGGATGCTATACAATGGTTTGACTGATTTGAACACACTCATGGAATCCTCTTATAGCATCAATTCAAAGAAGGACTACTGATCCGCTTCGGACCAACCGATTACGAGAACATTGATGGACAACTAGTAAAGATCCGACAAACCTCCACCATTCAGGAGTACCAAATCAGGTTTGAAATGTTCTCTAATCAAACTTATGATTGGTCTTAAAAACAACTATTGGGGACCTTCATTGAGGGCTTAAACCCGGAGATCCGGGGAGAAGTTAAAGCACGACAACCGTACATGCTTATGGCAGCCATCTCTTTTGCACGACATCAAGAGGAGCGATTGAATCATGAAGCTCAATGGACTAGGGTCACTTCTCGACCAGCAATACTGAAGCCCTCAACCCCCCCTACTATTGATCGAGTCCCTACACCAAAGAGATTGACAAGAGAAGAGCTTCGGGAGTGATATGCGAAGGGGTTATGTTGGCATTGCGACGAGCCGTGGAGCCGTGAGCATCGGTGTAGTAAAGGGAGATTTCTTATGATTGAACCAGTTAAAGAAGAGGTCATTGAATATCCAAAAGAGAGCCTTGAACATGAAGAAGAAGATGCAGAAGAAGAGCCACAACTGACCGAAGTTATGGTACATACACTAGCCGGCTACTTAAACCCGCAAACGATGAAAGTTGGAGGCCTTCTTAATATTTTCATTAAGACATCAAGCATGGTTTCAATCAAAATCGAAAATCATCAAGATACACATTTTTTTTTTTAGAGAAACATACACATGATCATTAGATTTAAATTTAACATTTTATTCCATTAACATAAAACATGTAATTTTCAAGAAAAATGATTATAAATAAAATAAAATAAAATAAAATGCATTATGAAAAACATCAAGTAATTTCAAAATAAATTAAGAGGGTTTCGATTACCTCATCATTGAATGCTGTTAAGGCATAGTTTGCCACCTCGCATTTTTGATTTTCTCCTCATCTTCGAAGGAGCTTGATTCATCCCATTTTTTGTTCTTCTTCTTGCGTTCAAAGCAAGTAGTTTCGTTCTTTTTATTCTTTAAGTTTTTGTTTCATTTGTAGTTTAAGTTCACCATCACTTGAGCTTATGCTCGAGTGGTCTTCAAATGTTCTATGTCCCAAATCCTTCCTGTCCTTTGGAAGGTAGTTCTCAAGTTCTTCACGTGCATCGCATGTTATTTCGTAGGTCATTAGAGACCCAATTGTTGAATCTCGTATTTTGATGATGAAACTACTTGATATATGTTTATGATTTAATCTGCATTTGGAGTGACGCAGGATGCTTCGATCAGGATGAGATAATTAAAGCAGGAAAATCATGTTGTGCCGGAGGAACATGTCAGAAGATTGGACGTCGGGCCAGTGGATCGGTCGACGTATCGACAGAAGGCTTCGGGCCGTGGACTCGGGCATCGGGCCAAGAAGAGCAGGTATTGTGCCAAGGATATCGGAGTTGCGGAGTCAACTGGCCGATGGGGCAATAGGCTGCAGGAAAGGACGATGCGCCGAAGAATCGGACGAAGCGTCGAGGGACCAATGACATGCCGGACAACTTGGTTAATTGCTTAGGATTAATTGTCTCAATCGAAGTTTTGTTTTAAGTGTGCAGGATTAACTACGATGAAAGTAAGACATGCAGCAGGAGTTGCGCCGGAGTCAAGACAATGATCACGTTGGGAGTTCGAGAGTTCGACGGAAGTTCGGACAGTCATCGGAGGTTCTGCGGGAACAAATCCGAGAAGTCCATGAGCTTGCCAAAGAAGCTCATCGGAACTCGCCAAGTGGATGTCGCAAGTCCAGGAGTTTGCCGGAAGTCCGCACCGAGGGTTCATCGGATGATCGACGGAAGTTCGCCGGAAGCTCGCCGGAAGAAGCGATTGACGCACCGGAGCAAGTTGCAGTAAATGTCTTAGGAAATATCGTAGTTAGCATAATGATTAAGTTGAAAATGGGAGGTGATCCCATTAACTTAATCTTGGGGCAATTGGGCCCCTGAAAAACCCAAATTGGGCCGAATGGATCAACCCATTCGGACCTTGATTTCTGCCAGGAGGTGCAATCGCCCAAGCCAGGAGGTGGCACCGCCTGGGCTAAGTCTCTGAGCGAGAATGGGCGGTGCAACCACCCCAGCCAGGAGGTGGCACCGCTTGGGCTCAGTCTCCGAGCGAGACTGGGCGGTGCAACCTCCCATGACAGGAGGTGGCACCGCTTGGGCTCAGTCTCCGAGCACTGGCTGAGCGGTGCAACTGCCTCAGTCAGGAGGTTGCATCGCCTGAGCTCGGTCTTCGAGCTCTGGCAGGAGGTGCAACCGCACTTGACGGGAGGTGGCACCGCCCAGAGGCTCAGTCTTCGAGCTCTGCTAGGCGGTGCAACCGCTCCAGTCAGGAGATGCAACCGCCTGATCCAGGAATTCCGGGAATTGACAGTTTTGAGCTCCAAATTTGAACTGGGTTGGGGCCTATAAATACCCCACCCATTCAGCACTGAAATAACATCAACCAACACCGAAATCCTGATCTTGTTCTGTGATTTTTAGAGCTCAAAATTGTTGTAAAGGCCAAAAGTTCTTCTCCCTCTTTTCTTCCAAGTTCTGAGCTGTAAAGAGAGGAGAGAAAATTCTATAAGGGTTGTCTCCTAAGCCCGTCAAAAGGAGTGAAACTGTAAAAGGGTGGTTGGCCTTCGCCTATTGAAGGAAGGTCTCTAGTTGACGTCGGTGACCTCGTCGGTGGAGGAAGCCAAAAGTAGAGTAGGTCAAGATTGACCGAACCACTCTAAATCTCGGTTTGCATTTACTTTGAGCATATTATCTTTACTACAAACCTCCTCTAAAGTTTACTGCTTTCTACGCATATACGATCGGGTTTCAAGCTTTGCATTTTCTGAATCAGCGTTTAGATGTAAATCTATTTTTTCGTACGATCATCATATTTCAGTTTGCGTTTACATTTTGATTTCTATCATAACTACAAACTGCCTTTATATCCTTGCTTAAACTGCATCTCGCCTAATTAAGTGATTTACGAATCAGCATTTAGACGTAAATTAGTTTCTTCGTGCGAATATCATATTTCAGTTTGCGCCTATTATCGGATTTGAATCATAACTGCAAACTGCATTTATATCTTTGCTGCATCTCGCTTAAACAAAAGTTAAAGTGATTTACGAATCGGCTTTCTTACCGAAATCACTTTTAACGAACGAACGCAGTTTTTATCATAAAAGGTTTTCCGCTGCACTAATTCACCCCCCCCCCCCCCCCCCCCCCCACCCCCCCCCTTAGTGCTCTTGATCCTAACAATTGGTATCAGAGCCCGGTATTTCTCATTTCGGATTTACACCCGAGAGAAATGACTCTTTATGGCTTTCAAGAGGGCTTATCGGTCTTTCGTTCACCGTTGTTCAACAGATTGGACTACACTTATTGGAAAACTCGAATGAGAGTTTTCTTGATTTCTATGAATTTGGATTTATGGAATATCATTGAAAATGGTTTTCAACTTCCCTCTAAACCGATGAACGAATGGTCGGATTTGGAGAAGAAGTATTTTTCTTTAAACGTAAAGGCTATGAATGCCTTATTTTGCGCTTTGGACAAAAATTAGTTCAATCGGATTTCTACGTGCGAAACGGCTTTTGACATTTGGCGAACACTTGAAATCACGCACGAGGGAACTAGTAGAGTCAAAGACTCGAAAGTTAACATTTTATTGCATGATTTTGAGCTTTTTCGAATGCAACCAAGCGAGACTATAGGCAACATGTACACCCGTTTCACGGATGCCGTCAATAGTTTAAGAGCTCTTGGAAAATGTTTTTCGGATTTTGAACTCGTAAACAAGATTTTGCGTTCTCTTTCTAAGAAGTGGGATTCAAAAGTAACTGCAATACAAGAAGCTAAAAACCTAAACAACTTACCACTTGAAGAACTAATTGGTTCGTTGATGACATATGAAATGGTGCATAATGCACATGATGAACATGATGAACAAAATCACCTTTCAAAGAACAGGAAGGATTTGGAACTCCGGACAAATGAATACCACTTGAGCGATGACTCAAGTGATGAGGACAATGATGAACTTGAACTTCGAACACTAAATCTTAATAAGTTTATTAAACAAAAATCTAAAATAAACAATAAACTTGAACGAAGGAAGAGGCCGAAGAAGAAGTACACAAAGTGGGATGAATCGAGCTCCTCCGAAGACGAGAAGAAAATCAAGAAAGGCAAGGTGGCAAACTACGCCTTAATCGCTTTCAATGATGAGGTAATCGAAATCCCCCTAATTTATTTTGAAATTACTTGATGCTTTCATGATGTATTTTCTCTTTTAGCTTAGAATTAATTTTCTTAAAAATTACATGTTTAAAAAAAAAAATTATGATCATGCTAAGTAATTTCGAAAATGATAATATTGCATATTTTATGATAAACAAATAAAATGATCTTGATTGAAAATATGAAATCATGGTTAAGAAGTAATAATGTATATTACGTTGATTTCCATTGTTATTTCTCGATTTTGATTAAAAAATCATGTTTGATTTGAAGAAATGCATAATGATGTAATATTAAATATTTTGATTAACAATTTTATGCATGAGATTTTAAGCTATACATGATGATAAGCACGTGTTATTTTCATGAATGTATTTGAAAAACTATGGCAAAAATGTGCTCGAATGCATGAACTTGTTAAGATTGTTTTTCGGACTTTCTTGATTCAATGTTCAAATCACTTAATTGTCATGATGATTTTACTCTATTACATGCCTTAATAACATGTTTGAAATTATGTGTTTTGGATACAAAAATTTTTATGATCATGAGCATGTTTTATCTTCATGATTGAACTTGAAAATCTATAGCAAAATCTTGTCCGAATGCATGAAAGTGTTAATTTCATTTTCGGATTCGCTTAACAATTGGTATCCTAACAATCGGATTTTCTCATACACTTATTATATGAAAAATATTTTTCTGAAATGGATTTGATGAAATGATTTTTGCCTATAAATTCCATCTTGAAATATGGATGATAGTGTTTTTACTTGCAAAGATTTGTTTCACATACATGTCTCCTATGATTCATCTGTAGAGAAAGAATTTATAAATCATAATACAATGAGATTTCTTATGCAAAAATAAAGTGCTTTTGTAATTTTTTGCTAAAGAAAATAATTATTAAAATCATGATCTTGATAATTATAACATGAAGTTCTTTATAAATCAAGATCGTTCATTATGCTCCCTACATTTATCAAAAAAGAATTCTTCAAATGAAGTGTAACTTGTTTTTTGATTTCTCAGAATTCAATGGAGTGTCATATTGATATCTTGATACTTGGAATATTTTAAAATGTGATCTTGATAAGAATGTTTCAAGTTGCTCTTTGTGCTATATCTTTTCAAATGAATCATGAGCCTTGATATCATATATTTCATAATATAGAAATAACAAGATTTCTTTGCCTTGTATGTCTTGTGTGATGATTGTATATCAATTTGCTTTATTAAGAATTATATGAATCTTGATCGTGAACTTGTTAAGAAGAATTTTAATGAACCATGAATCATATCTTTGGTATTCACGAATTGATCCTCATTGATATGATAAATTATCATCTCATGATATATCGCATAATTATATCATGCTTTGCGATTGTATCATGTGATCTTTGCTGAATTTTCATATTGATATTCTTCATGACATGATTTCTTTGCATTGTTGTCTTGTATGCTTCATGTGATAATATGAATACATGAAACACTTATGATATGATTTTTATGCAATTCCTTGTATTCATGAAATGTTTATCTCATCACCTAATAATTCTTCTTGATATTCCTTATGTGATGATAAGAATACATGAAATATTCATTAATTTGTTTTGATGTATACAAATAAGAAGTTTCGATCATGTATGGTAGGATGTAATTTGACAAATTTGGTACCATCATGTTGCAAAATAAATGATGATTAGGAATCATGCATTAATGATGATTGTATATTTTATGATTTGGCATGATGCATGCAATGATGAAATATTCATGAATTTGAAATGATGCATGCAATACTTATGACAATGATGTACATGATGTATTGCATATGATATGTATCATGAATGCTTTAAATGATGAATGTTTGGTATCATGATCAACATGTTGATAAATGCTTAAAAATTTTAATGTTTGAGTATCATGTATGATATACCCATTAATGATGATTGATTTATTTTTCGGTATCGTGCATGAAAAATAAGGTTTTTGAAATTGTATATGTTTTAATTTGAATATATAATGATGCACAAATTTAATTTTCGGTCTTCCCTTCTTTTGACAATGACAAAGGGGGAGCAAGAATTTCTAGCGTGGACATCATGAAAAGAGGCAAACTAGCTAGCTTACACAATTCAAGATGAAAGCAAAAATTACACTCCTCTAAAGAGAAAATGCAAATGTAACACTTGCCAAATTGTTTGCTTGCCTCATGTAAAACATTATCTCTTGCTAGTTTGGCATTTTGCTAGCTTGCACTTTGCAAAGAAAGCAAAAATGACACTTCTCAAAAGAGAAGAAAGAGCTTGTTATCTTGAACATCACAAGCTTGCCAAACAAAAATTGCAAAAGTGCTATCTTGCCTATCTCAAGAAGCAAAATTGCGAGCTCAAACATTGCAAAGGAAGCAAAAATTTGCTAGCTTGCAACTTGCATATTTCAAGAAGCAAGAGCTGCCTTCTTGAACATCTCTAAATGGCTAGCTTGCAAGTTCTAAAATGTTGTAACAATGCTAGCTTGCATGCCCTGAAAGTGCTATCTTGTATGCTGTAAAACTTGCATATCTAAAACTTGATAGCTTGAATGTTCTAAGTATGATGTAACATTTGCTAAATTTTCTGGCTTCAAAACTGCATTATGATAAAACTTGATATTATGTTTTTCATGCAATAAGTCAAACTAATATTCCAAACACAAGAATAGTTGGACTTCTCCTTTTTGTTGATGACAAAGGGGGAGAAGTATGATGTTATGCATAAGTTTATGCATAAGTTCATGATGACGTGTTGCAAGTATTCATGATGAATATTGCAATGACTTGAATTCAGTTTGAATTCAAATTCTATCAATATGGCATATTGATAGGGGGAGTTTGTTTAAACTCTGGAAGTTAAGTTTAACTCCGTCATCAAGTGGTTGTCGTCATCAAGTGGTTGTCATCATCAAAAAGGCGGAGATTGTTGAATCTCGTATTTTGATGATGAAACTACTTGATATATGTTTATGATTTAATCTGCGTTTTGAGTGACGCAGGATGCTTCGATCAGGATGAGACAATTAAAGCAGGAAAATCATGTTGTGCCGGAGGAACATGTCAGAAGATTGGACGTTGGGCCGGTGGATCGGTCGACGTATCGACAGAAGGCTTCGAGCCGTGGACTCGGGCATCGGGCCAAGAAGAGCAGGTATTGTGCCAAGGATATCGGAGTTGCGAAGTCAACTGGCCGATGGGGCAATAGGCTGCAGGAAAGGACGATGCGTTGAAGAATCGGACGAAGCGTCGAGGGACCAATGACATGCCGGACAACTTGGTTAATTGCTTAAGATTAATTGTCTCAATCGAAGTTTTGTTTTAAGTGTGCAGGATTAACTACGATGAAAGTAAGACATGCAGCAGGAGTTGCGCCGGAGTCAAGACAATGATCACGTTGGGAGTTCGAGAGTTCGACGGAAGTTCGGACAATCGTCGGAGGTTCTACGGGAACAAATCCGAGAAGTCCATGAGCTTGCCAAAGAAGCTTGTCGAAACTCGCCAAGTGGATCGTCGCAAGTCCAGGAGTTTGCCGGAAGTCCGCAGGAGCATCACCGAGGGTTCATCGGATGATCGACGGAAGTTCGCCGGAAGCTCGTTGGAAGAAGCGATTGACGCACCGGAGCAAGTTGCAGTAAATGTCTTAGGAAATATCGTAGTTAGCACAATAATTAAGTTGGAAATGGGAGGTGATCCCATTAACTTAATCTTGGGGCAATTAGGCCCTTGAAAAACCCAAATTGGGCCGAATGGATCAACCCATTCGGACCCTGATTTTTGCCAGGAGGTGCAACCGCCCAAGCCAGGAGGTGGCACCGCCTGGGCTAAGTCTCCGAGTGAGATTGGGTGGTGCAACCGCCCCAGCCAGGAGGTGGCACTGCCTGGGCTCAATCTCCGAGCGAGACTGGGTGGTGCAACCTCCCCTGACAGGAGGTGGCACCGCTTGGGCTTGGTCTCCGAGCACTGGCTGAGCGGTGCAACTGCCTCAGTCAAGAGGTTGCACCGCCTGAGCTCGGTCTTCGAGCTCTGGCAGGAGGTGCAACCGCCCCTGACAGGAGGTGGCACCGCCCAGAGGCTCAGTCTTCGAGCTCTGCCAGGCGGTGCAACCGCTCTAGTCAGGAGGTGCAACCGCCTGATCCCGAAATTCCGGGAATTGACAGTTTTGAGCTCCAAATTTGAATTGGGTTGGGGCCTATAAATACCCCACCCATTCAGCACTGAAATAACATCAACCAACACTGAAATCCTGATCTTGTTCTGTGATTTTTAGAGCTCAAAATTGTTGTAAAGGCCAAAAGTTCTTCTCCCTCTTTTCTTCCAAGTTCTGAGCTGTAAAGAGAGGAGAGAAAATTCTGTAAGGTTTGTCTCCTAAGCCCATCAAAAGGAGTGAAACTATAAAAGGGTGGTAGGCCTTCGCCTATTGAAGGAAGGCCTCTAGTTGACGTCGGTGACCTCGTCGGTGGAGGAAGCCAAAAGTATAGTAGGTCAAGATTGACCGAACCACTCTAAATCTCGGTTTGCATTTACTTTGAGCATATTATCTTTACTGCAAACCTCCTCTAAAGTTTACTGCTTTCTGCGCATATACGATCGGGTTTCAAGCTTTGCACTTTCCGAATCAGCGTTTAGACGTAAATCTATTTTTTCATACGATCATCATATTTCAGTTTGCGTTTACGTTTTGATTTCTATCATAACTGCAAACTGCCTTTATATCCTTGCTTAAACTACATCTCGCCTAATCAAGTGATTTACGAATCAGCATTTGGACGTAAATCAGTTTCTTCGTGCGAATATCATATTTCAGTTTGCGCCTACTATCGGATTTGAATCATAACTGTAAACTGCATTTATATCTTTGCTGCATCTCACTTAAACAAAAGTTAAAGTGATTTACGAATCGGCTTTCTTATCGAAATCACTTTTAACGAACGAACGGAGTTTTTATCGTAAAAGGTTTTCCGCTGCAATAATTCCACCCCCACCCCCCCCCCCCCCCTTTTAGTGCTCTTGATCCTAACACCAATAAGTTCTTCGAGAGGAAATGTTTTAAGGTCCTTGGCCTATTGAATGGCCATAACTTTTGGATCCCAACTTTTTAGAAGGGATCTTAAGATTTTAGTTACTAGTTCAAAGTTAGAAAAACTTTTACTAAGAGTTTTGAGTCCATTAATGACATCCGTGAAATGGGTGTACATGTCTCTGATGGACTCACTTGGTTTCATCCGAAAAAGTTCGTAAGAATGCATAAGAATATTGATTTTGGAATCTTTAACTTAGCTAGTGCCTTCATGAGTGACCTCAAGAGTTTTCCAAATATCAAAAGCCGAATCACAATTCAAAATGCGATTAAATTTATTGTTGTCAAGTGCACAGTATAGGCATTCATAGCCTTTGCATTTTGAGAAAATGTCTTCTTCTCCAAATCATTCCAATGGTTCATTGGAAGAGAAGACATTTCAAATCCATTTTCTACTATGTGCCATAAATTCAAATCCAAAGAAAGTAAGAAAACTGTCACTCAAGTTTTCTAATAAGTGTAGTCCGTCCCATTGAAAAAAGGAAAACGAATGAGAGAGCAACCCTCTTGAAGGCCGAAAAGAGTCATTTCTATTTGGGTGTTAAACCAAAGTAGAAAACTGTGGCTCTGATACCAATTGTTAGGATCGGAGCGGCACTAAGAGGAGGGGGGGGGGGGGGTGTGGGGGGGGTGAATTAGTGCAGCGGATTAAAACTCATAAGTTTGAAAATGATTTCGTAAATGCATAGAGATTTCGAGTCAACAATGAATGACTTGGTGAAAGTAGCTCGAGTAAAGTGGAAAGATGAAAACCGGAAGCTTACTACTATGTAAATAACGGTTTCAGAAAAGTAAATACTCACACATTCAAGGAACACACCAATTTAAAGTGGTTCGGTCAAAATGACCTATATCCACTTGTGAAGCCTTCTTCAATGAGGCTCCTAACTTCTACTAGCAAATCACTTTGAAGGGGAAGGACAAACGCCCTTCTTACAACTTTTTACAAGTGGTTCACATTTTTACAAATTTTTAACGAGAAAGAAGGAGGTGAACACTCAAGCAATTGAAAATAAAACTTGCTAAAGACTTTGCTAAGGCTTTTGTCTCAATCTCTTGCTTTTCAAATGTTGTATTCTCTGTAGAGAATTGAGGGGTATTTATAGACCCTAAAAGGATTCAAATTTGGGCTCCAAATTTTGAATTCTCTTAGGTTCCCGATGCTGGTGGTGCCACCACTTGTTAGTGGTAGTGCCACTGCCTATCAGTGTCTAACACTGACAGTGTACTAGCGGTGCCACCATCGGACCTCTCGGGTGCTGGGTGGTGCCACCGCCCAGTCCGATGGTACCACCACCCGATCCTCGAGTTTTGGGCGGTGACATCGCCCAGTCCGGCGGTTCCATCGCCCGGTCCTATGGGTCACTAGATGGGCTTCAAATCTGGCCCAACCTAGGTAATATCAGGCCTAATTGGCCCCTAACTAGGATATTGGATTATCTCTTAATCATAACCCTAATTACATGCAAACTATGCAACTAAAAACATAGTTCTAAGTAAGTTTTCAATCGGCAAACGTCGAGTCTCCTTCCGGCGATCTTCCGACGGACTTCCGATTCACCTTCGGATTTCTTCCGGTGGACTCCCAGCAGGCTCCCGATCTTGTGGCGAGTTCAACAAGGCCGAGCCTTCTCGGTGATCTCCGCGAACCTCCGACGATCTCTCCGGCGGACTTCTGAAAACTCCGACAAGTCCCCAATTTCTTCTCGATTGGTTCCGGCAGCATCTCCGACAAATCTTCGGACTCTCGAACACCCATCGAACTTAACTCCGGTAGACTTATTTTATATCTTCAAGCTATCGTAGTTAATCCTGCACATGTAAAACAAAAGTTCGATCTAGACAATTACTCCTAAGCAATTAATCAAGTTGTCCGGCATGTCATTGATCCCTCGACACTTCGTCCGATTCTTCGATGCATCGTCCTCTCTTGTGGCCTATTGCCTAATCGGCCAGTTGACTCCGTAACTCTAATATCCTTGGCGTAATTCCCGCTCTTCTTGGACCGATGCCCGAATCCATGGCCCGAAGCCTTCTGTCGATACGTTGATCGATCCACCGGCCCGACATCCAATCTTCTGACATGTTCCTCCGACACAATATAATTTTCCTGCTTTAATTGTCTCCTAATCGAAGCATCCTGCGTCACTCAAAAACACAGATTAAAACATAAACACATATTGATTGGTTTCATCATCAAAATCCGAGATTCAATAGTTTCATCCCCAATTCTAAGAATTCTTTCATCTATAACATTTCTTTGCAAACCTCTATAGCAGCAATATATTCTGCCTCTATGGTGGAGAGATCAATACACCTTTGCAATCTGGATTGCCATGACATAGCTCCCCCTGTAAAAGTAAGTACATAACATGATGTGGACTTCCTTGTATCTATATCTCTTGCCATATCTACATCTGTGTAACCAATCAACACAGGTGGTCCACCTCTAAAGGTTAAATAAACCTTAGAGTATGAGATATCTTAAAATCCACTTCACTGCTGCCTAATGCTCTTTGCTTGGATTTGTAAGAAATCTGCTAGTAACACCAACTACATATGTGATGTCCGGCCTCGTACATACCATTGCATATATTAAACATTCGACTACTGAAGCATAAGGAACCTTTTGCATTTTCTTCTTCTCCTCATCACTTGACGAACTCTGTTCCGAGTACAACTCGAAGTGACCTACAAGTGGAGAACCAACTGGTTTTGCATTGCTCATACCGAATCTTTCCAATACATTCTCGATGTATTTCTCCTGTGACAACCAAATCTTCTTATTTTTCCTGTCACGGGAAATCTGCATGTCCAATATTTGCTTTGCTAGCCTCATATCCTTCATTGCAAAAGACTCACTCAGTTCCTTCTTCAACTTGTCAATTGTAGACATATCTTTCCCAAAAATAAGTATGTCATCAACATAAAGTAAGAGAACAATAAAATTCTCACCAAACCATTTGATGTACACACAATGATCTGAAGCCGTTCTTTTGTATCCATTTTCTGTCATAAATGAATCAAACTTTCTGTACCACTGTCTTAGAGCTTGCTTTAGCCCATACAAATTCTTCCTCAACTTACAGATAAAGTTCTCTTTACCTTTGACTTTGAAGCCTTCTGGTTGCACCATATAATTTATTTCTTCTAATTCACCATGAAGGAAAGCTATCTTCACATCTAACTGCTCAACCTCCAAGTTCTGGCTAGTATCAATACTAAGAGCAACACGAATAGAATTTAACAATAGGAGAAAAAATATCTTCAAAGTCAATACCTTTCTTTTAACCAAAGCCTTTCATAACCAATCTAGCTTTGTACTTTGGTTGAGAATAATATTCTTGAGTCTTCAACATGAAAACTCACTTGTTCTTCAAGGCCTTTATTCCATTTGGTAATAGTACCAAATCATAAGTGTGGTTCTTCTGAAGAGCATCCATCTCTTTCTGGATAGCAACTAACCACTTCTCTTTTTGCTCACTTTCAACTGCTTCCTGGTAACTCTCTAGTTCACTTGCATCAGTAAGCATCATATACTCATCTGTAGAGTATCTTTTGGAAGGTTGATATTGTCTAGAAGATCTTCTCAATTGAGGTTCTGCGGGAAGTTGCTCTCCAACTTCTTCTTGCTCAACATGTCCTGTAAGTAGATCAACATCAGGCTATACACCATCTTCCTGCACATCTCCCCCATCACCCTAATATACTGGAGGAGTAACTGAGTCACAATATGCTAATCCTTCTGCATAAGTCTTGGCTGGTGCCTTCTTTAAATCCTCAAAGGTTTGATCCTCAAAGAAGACTACATCTCTGCTTATAAACACCTTCTGTTTTTATGGATCCCAAAGCCTGTAACCAAAATGATCATGTGAGTAGCCAAGAAAAAATACATTCTTTAGTCATACCATCCAACTTTGACCTCTCATTGTTTGGAACATATGCAAATGCACGACAATCAAACACTCTCAAATGCTTGTAGAAAATATCTTTCACTGACCATACATGCTCTGTAACATCAACATCTAGGGTTGTACAATGTGACAAGTTGATTACATCAACTGCAGTCCTCAAAGCCTTATCCTAAAACTTTTTGGGTAGCTTGGCCTGTAAAAGTATATATTTGATCTTTTCCATAATCGTGCGGTTCATCCTCTCTGCAATAGCATTATGCTGAGGTGTACCAGGAACTGTTATCTCATGTTGGATGTCATGTGACCTGCAATAATCATTAAACAATCTTGTATACTCATCACCATTATCTGATTTTATGCATTTCAATTGCCTTTCTGTCTCTCTTTCAACCCTGGCATGAAATTCTTTGAAGACATTAATAACCTGAGCTTTGGTCTTCAAAGCATAGGCCCAAACTTTCCTAGAAAAAATATCTATAAAAGTGATAAAATAAAGTATACCACTGATACCAGGAACATCAATAGATCCACTAGGAGTTTTTATCCTCAAATGACCATATACATCTGTATAAACATGGTCTAAGACATGCATTTTTCTAGACAAAGCAGGACTAGCAAATGAAACTCTATGTTGTTTACTAGTCAAACAATTAATACAAGGGTTCAAATGTGTACCTTTGAGGTCTGGCAATATCTCTCTCTTGGAAAGAGCTTGCAGCCCATTCTCGCTCATGTGCCCTAGTTGCCTATGCCATAACACCATGCTGAAGTCTTTTTCTATAGTATTTAACTGCTCACCATAAGCTTTAGCCTACAACCTGTACAAAGTATGATATTTCTTTCCACTAGCTATAACAAGAGAACCCTTACTGAGCTTCCATTGCCCTTTGTAAAATCTACTGTCATAGTCTTCCTTATCTAGTCTTCCAACTAAAATTAAATTCAGCCTCAAGTCAACCACATGCCTCACATTCTTAAGCACCAACTTGCAGCCAATGTTGGTCTTTAAATGGATATCACTCATGCTAATGATGTCTGTTGTGCCATAGTTGCCCATCTTGCCAACACCAAAATTTTCAAACCTGTATGTAGCAAAAAACTCCCTCCGTGGTGTAGCATGATAAGAAGCATCTGTGTCAATCACCCACTCAAGATTCTAACATACAAAAAAAAATATCATCAAAAGGAGATAAAATCAAATAATTACCACCCTGCACTATAGCTGTAGTATTATCCTTTGACTTTGTCGACTCCACTTCTTTTCCCTTTTTCTTGTTCTTCTTAGGTTACTTACATTGATTCTTGTAATGTCCTTTCTCACCACAATTATAGCAAACAATATATTTTCTTGATCTTGAATTGATTCTACCCATACGTGAACTACTTCTAGACTTTGACATTCCTCTGTTCTCTAAGATAAGTGCATGTAAGAGATGTTGCTGAATTCTTTCTTCTTAACTCCTCATTCAACAAACTGTTTATTACTTGACTCATAGTGACAACACCATCTGTCGTAGAATTACTAAGAGAAACCACTAGTGTCTTCCAACTTTTTGGCAATGAAATGAGAAGTAAGAATGCCTGCAACTCATCATCAAGAGACATTTTTGTTGAATCTCGTGTTTTGATGATGAAGCTACTTGATATATGTTTATGATTTAATCTGCGTTTTGAGTGATGCAGGATGCCTCGATCAGGATGAGACAGTTAAAGCAGGAACATCATGTTGTGCCGGAGGAACATGTCAGAAGATTGGACGTCGGGCCGGTGGATCGGTTGACGTATCGACAGAAGGCTTCGGGTCGTGGACTCGGGCATCGGGCCAAGAAGAGCGGGTATTGTGCCAATGATATCGGAGTTGCGGAGTCAACTGGCCGATTGGGCAATAGGCTGCAGGAAAGGACGATGCGCCGAAGAATCGGATGAAGCGTCGAGGGACCAATGACATGCCGGACAACTTGGTTAATTGCTTAGGATTAATTGTCTCGATCGAAGTTTTTGTTTTAAGTGTGCAGGATTAACTACGATGAAAGTTAGACAAGCAGCAGGAGTTGCGCCGGAGTCAAGTTCATGATCACGTTGGGAGTTCGAGAGTTCGACGGAAGTTCGGACGGTCGTCGGAGGTTCTGCGAGAACAGATCCGAGAAGTCCAGAAGCTTGCCAAGCGAAGCTCGTCGGAACTTGCCAAGTGGATCGTCGTAAAGTCCAGGAGTTTGCCGGAAGTCCGCAGGAGCATCACCGAGGGTTCATCGGATGATCGACGGAAGTTTGCCGGAAACTCGCCGGAAGAAGCGATTGACGCACCGAAGCAAAGCTGCAGAAATTGTCTTAGATCTAATCGTAGTTAGCACGTTGATTAAGTTGAAAAATGGGAGGTGATCCCATTAGCTTAATCTTAGGGCAATTGGGACCCTGAAAGACTGAAATTGGGCCGAATGGAGCTAACCATTCGGACCCTGATTGCACCAGGAGGTGCAACCGCCTGGGCTAAGCCTCCCAGCGAGACTGGGCGGTGCAACCTCCCCAGCCAGGAGGGGAGGTTGCACCGCCTAAGCTCAGTCTTCGAGCAAGACTGGGCGGTGCAACCTCCCTGATAGAGAGGTGGCACCGCCTGAGCTCAGTCTTCGAGCTCTGGTAGAGAGGTGCAACCGCCTCAGTCAAGAGGTGGCACCGCCTGGGCTCAGTCTTCGAGCTCTGCCAGGCGGTGCAACCTCTCCAATCAAGAGGTGCAACCGCTTGATCCCGGAATTCCGGGATTTGATCGTTTTGAGCTCCAAATTTGAATTGGATTGGGGCCTATAAATACCCCACCCATTCAGCACTGAAAAGATATAGATCCACACCGAATTCTTGATCTTTTCAGTGATTCTAAGAGCTCAAATTTGTGTAAAGTCCTAAAGTTCTCCTCTTTTCTGTTCTTCAAGTCTTGAGTTGTAAAGAGAGGAGAGAAAGGATCTGTAAGGGTTGTCTCCTGAGCCCGTCAAAAGGAGAGAAACTGTAAAAGGGCAGTTGGCCTTCGCCCATTGAAGGAAGGCCCCTAGTTGACGTCGGTGACCTCGCAGATGGAGGAAGCCAAAAGTGGAGTAGGTCAAGACTGACTGAACCACTCTAAATCTCTGGTTTGCGTTTATTTTGAGCACTTTATCATTACTGCAAACCTCCTACATAGCTACTGCTCTCTGCGCTTTTACGAACAAGCTTCTAAGTTCTAATCTTTCCGAATCTGCATTCAGACGTCAAAAGGTGTTTTCGTACGATCTTTACATTGCAGCTTACATTTACGTCTTGAATCTGTTTATAACTGCGAACTGTCTTCTGCGCTTTTACGAACGAGTTTCTTTGCAGTTTACATTTACATTTTGATTCTATTTATAACTACAAACTGTCTTCTGCAATTTTACCAACGAGTTTCAACATTTAGACGTAAAACTGCATTTAGACGTAAATCGACTTTCCTCGCACAATCATCATATTTCAGTTTACGTTTACGTCTTGATTTCAATTGCATACTGCCTTCTGCGAATATACAAACGAGTTTCAAAGTTCAGACGTAAATCTACGTTTAAGACGTAAATATGCGTTTAGACGTAAATCTGCGTTTAGACGTAAATCTGCTTTTTGTAGATTACTTTCTGAGCTGTACAATAGCAGCACATTGTCTTTATACTTCTGCTTAAACTGCGCTTAGACGCAAACTGTGTTTAGACGCAAACTGCGCTTAGACGCAATCTGCGCTTAGACGCAAACTGCGCTTAGACGCAATCTGAGTTTAGACGCAATCTGCATTTAGACGCAAACTGCGTTTAGACGCTAACTGTGTTTAAACGTAAACTGCACTTAATCATAAGTAATCTTAAAATCGGCTTTTGCATCAAAATAGTTTTTATCGAACGAACGCAGCTTTCGTTTTTAATCGCTGAAAGATTTCCGCTGCACTAATTCACCCCCCCCTCTTAGTGCTCTCGATCCTAACAATTGGTATCAGAGCGGGGTATTTCTCATTTCGGATTTACACCCGAGAGAAATGGCTCTTCAAGAGGGCTTTTCGGTCTTTCGTCCACCGTTCTTTAACGGATTGGACTATACTTATTGGAAAACTCGAATGAGAGTTTTCTTGATTTCTCTAAATCTGGATTTATGGAATATCGTTGAAAACGGTTTTCAACTTCCCTCTAAACCGACGAACGAATGGGCGGATTTGGAGAAGAAGTATTTTTCTTTAAACGCAAAGGCTATGAATGCCTTATTTTGCGCTTTAGACAAAAATGAGTTCAATCGGGTTTCTTTGTGCGAAACGGCTTTCGATATTTGGCGCACTCTTGAAATCACGCACGAGGGAACTAGTAGAGTCAAAGACTCGAAAGTTAATATTTTACTGCATGATTTCGAGCTTTTTCATATGAAACCAAGCGAAACCATTGTTGACATGTACACCCGTTTTACGGATGTCGTCAATGGTTTAAATTCACTTGGTAAAAGCTTTTCGGATTTTGAACTCGTTAACAAAGTTTTGCGCTCACTTTCTAAAACTTGGGATTCAAAAGTAACTGCTATTCAAGAATCAAAAAACTTGAACCAATTTCCACTTGAAGAACTAATTGGTTCATTGATCACATATGAAATGACGTGCAATGCACGTGAAGAACTTGAGAACCACCTTCCAAAGAACAGGAAGGATTTGGGACATAGAACATTTGAAGACCACTCGAGCATAAGCTCAAGTGATGGTGAACTTAAACTACAAATGAAACAAAAATTAAAAAGCAAAAAGAATCGAACTACTTGCTTTAAACGCAAGAAGAAGAACAAAAATTGGGATGAATCGAGCTCCTCCGAAGAAGAGGAAGTCAACAAAAGCAAGGCGACAAACTACGCCTTAATAGCCTACAATGATGAGGTAATCGAAATCCCCCTAATTTATTTTGAAATTACTTGATGCTTTCATGATGTGTTTTTCTCTTTTAGTTTAGAATTAATTTGCTTAAAAATTACATGTTAAAAAATTATTATGATCATACTAAGTAATTTCAAAAATGATAATATTGCATATTTTATGATAAACAAATAAAATGATCTTGATTGAAAATATGGTTAATAAGTAATAATGTGCATTACGTTGATTTCCATTGTTATTTCTCGATTTTGATTAAAGATCATGTTTGATTTAAAGAAATGCATAATGATGAAATTAAATATTTCGATTAACAATTTTATGCATGAGATTTTAAGCCGATGATAAGCATATGTTATTCTCATGAGTATATTTGAAAAACTATAGCAAAAATGTTCTCGAATGCATGAACGTGTTAAGATTATTTTTCGGACATTCTTGATTCAATGTTCAAAACACTTAATTGCCATGATGATTTTACACTATAACATGTTGGAAATTATATGTTTTGGATACATAAATTTTTATGATCATGAGCATGTTTTATCTTCATAATTGAACTTGAAAATCTATAGCAAAATCTTATCCGAATAAATGAAAGTACTAATTTCATTTTCGGATTCACTTAACAATTGGTATCCTAACAATCGGATTTTCTCATACACTTTTGAAAAATATTTTTCTAAAATGGATTTGATGAAATGATTCCTGCTTATAAATTCCATATTGAAATATGAATGATAGTATCTTTGCTTGCAAAGATTTGTTTCACATACATATCTCCTATGATTCATGTGCAGAAAAAGAATTTATAAATCATAATACAATGAGATTTCTTATGCAAAAATAAAGTGCTTTTGTGATTTTTTGCTAAAGAGAATAATTATTAAAATCATGATCTTGATAATTATAACATGAAGCTCTTTATAAATCAAGATCGTTCATTATGCTCCCTACATTTATCAAAAAGGAGTTCTTCAAATGAAATGCAACTTGTCTTTTGATTTCATGATATTTTGTGAATTTCGAAATTAATTTTAATGACTTGATTATGAGTTTCAAGTTGACGATTTGATTTGAATAAGTTATGTCTAAATCATAATCATGATCTTGCAAAATTGAAATCACAAATAATATCTTTTGGTATTCATGAATTGATACTCACAATATGAAAGTATTGGTATTCATGACTTGATTTTGATTGAAACATTACATGCTTAAATTAATCATTCTTCTATGTTTCAAAAATTCTTTAAATGCCTTATGTGATGATTGAAAATTAATTTGCTTTATGATGAATCACGAATCATGACTTGATCTATGATATTGAAATATGTTAATCATGATTCTTGGTTATATAATTCCTTTGCCCTATTAAAAGGATTTGTTGAATGGATCATGTCCTTTTTGAACTTTCTTGATATCATGACAAGATTTTGTAATATGGCCTGTATAATAATTAAAATTTTTGGCCATTGATTACTCCCTTCTTTTCGAAGGGGAGAAAGCTTTTGCTAGTTAGAACATGCAAAGAAAAGCAAGTGCAATCTTGCACATGAAGCAAGTGTTGAATTGCCACGATTGAACCTAAGAATCTTGCTATGCTTTTGTGCTTATATGTTGTGATGAAAATATAGCTTCATGTTATAAAAACTTGCATATATTTTAAAATAGCTAGAGCTACTTCTCCTTTTGTTGATGATAAAGGGGGAGAAATATATGAATTGATACTATAAGTGTCATATTTGAATTTTCATCATGTTAAGATATCAAGAACTTGCATCGTAATTCTACTTGATGATATCTTGCCATGTGATGAAATGCTACGATTTGTTGCTAAAAGGATACATGCAATACTTATGCTTTCTACGTAATGTATTGCATATGATATGAACCTTGATTAAAATTGCCTTGATTTGAATTCAAGGTTTATCTCAATTATGGAATTTTGAAATAAGAATGATTACTCACCTTTGTCATGATTTAGAAATTGACAGAAAGGGTTTTCCCTTCTTTTTGACAATGACTAAGGAGGAGATAACTTGCTAGCACAATTCAAAAAAAAAAAAGGGGGCAAAAATTACAAAAGAGAAGAAATTGCTATCTTGAACATCACAAGCTTGCCAAACAAAAATTTGCAAAAGTGCTATCTTGCCTATCTCAAGAAGCAAAACTTGCATATCGTAAAAATTTGCTAGCTTACAACTTGCATATTTCAAGAAGCAAGAGTTGCCTTCTTGAACATCTCTAAATTGCTAGCTTGCAAGTTCTAAAATGTTGCAACATTGCTAGCTTGCATGTTATAAAAGTGCTATCTTGTATGCTGTAAAACTTGCATATCTAAAACTTGATAGCTTGAATGTTCTAAGCATGATGTAACATTTGCTTCAAAACTGCATGATGATAAAACTTGATATTATGTTTTTCATGCAATGAGTTGAACAAATATCATAAACACTTGATTGTGGTACTTCTCCTTTTTGTTGATGACAAAGGGGGAGAAGTATGTTGATGACATGACATGTTATGCATAAGTTTATGCATAAGTTCATAATGACGTGTTGCAAGTATTCATGATGAATATTGCAATGACTTGAATTCAGTTTGAATTCAAGGTTCTATCAATATGGCATATTGATAGGGGGAGTTTGTTTAAACTCTGGGAGTTAAGGTTAACTCCGATTATGATGACATGTTGCTTAGATTTTTGAATCTAAGAGTTTCTATCAATAAGGCATATTGATAGGGGGAGTTTGTTTAAACTCCGGGAGTTAAGTTTAACTCCGTCATCAAGTAGTTGTCATCATCAAAAAGGGGGAGATTGTTGAATCTCGTATTTTGATGATGAAGCTACTTGATATATGTTTATGATTTAATCTGCATTTTGAGTGACGCAGGATGCCTCGATCAGGATGAGACAGTTAAAGCAGGAACATCATGTTGTGCCGGAGGAACATGTCAGAAGATTGGACGTCGGGCCGGTGGATCGGTTGACGTATCGACAGAAGGCTTCGGGTCGTGGACTCGGGCATCGGGCCAAGAAGAGCGGGTATTGTGCCAATGATATCGGAGTTACGGAGTCAACTGGCCGATTGGGCAATAGGCTGCAGGAAAGGACGATGCGCCGAAGAATCGGACGAAGCGTCGAGGGACCAATGACATGCCGGACAACTTGGTTAATTGCTTAGGATTAATTGTCTCGATCGAAGTTTTTGTTTTAAGTGTGCAGGATTAACTACGATGAAAGTTAGACAAGCAGCAGGAGTTGCGCCGGAGTCAAGTTCATGATCACGTTGGGAGTTCGAGAGTTCGACGGAAGTTCGGACGGTCGTCGGAGGTTCTGCGAGAACAGATCCGAGAAGTCCAGAAGCTTGCCAAGCGAAGCTCGTCGGAACTTGCCAAGTGGATCGTCGCAAAGTCCAGGAGTTTGCCGGAAGTCCACAAGAGCATCACCGAGGGTTCATCGGATGATCGACGGAAGTTTGCCGGAAACTCGTCGGAAGAAGCGATTGACGCACCGAAGCAAAGCTGCAGAAATTGTCTTAGATCTAATCGTAGTTAGCACGTTGATTAAGTTGGAAAATGGGAGGTGATCCCATTAGCTTAATCTTGGGGCAATTGGGACCCTGAAAGACTGAAATTGGGCCGAATGGAGCTAACCATTCGGACCCTGATTGCACTAGGAGGTGCAACCGCCTAGGCCAGGAGGTGGCACCGCCTGGGCTAAGCCTCCCAGCGAGACTGGGCGGTGCAACCTCCCCAGCCAGGAGGGGAGGTTGCACCGCCTGAGCTCAGTCTTCGAGTAAGACTGGGCGGTGCAACCTCCCTGACAGAGAGGTGGCACCGCTTGAGCTCGGTCTTCGAGCTCTGGCAGAGAGGTGAAACCGCCTCAGTCAAGAGGTGGCACCACCTGGGCTCAGTCTTCGAGCTCTGCTAGGCGGTGCAACCTCTCCAGTCAAGAGGTGCAACCGCTTGATCCCGGAATTCCGGGATTTGATCGTTTTGAGCTCCAAATTTGAATTGGGTTGGGGCCTATAAATACCCCACCCATTCAGCACTGAAAAGATACAGATCCACACCGAATTCTTGATCTTTTCAGTGATTCTAAGAGCTCAAATTTGTGTAAAGTCCTAAAGTTCTCCTCTTTTCTGTTCTTCAAGTCTTGAGTTGTAAAGAGAGGAGAGAAAGGATCTGTAAGGGTTGTCTCCTGAGCCCGTCAAAAGGAGAGAAACTGTAAAAGGGCAGTTGGCCTTCGCCCATTGAAGGAAGGCCCCTAGTTGACGTCGGTGACCTCGCAGGTGGAGGAAGCCAAAAGTGGAGTAGGTCAAGACTGACCGAACCACTCTAAATCTCTGGTTTGCGTTTATTTTGAGCACTTTATCATTATTGCAAACCTCCTACATAGCTACTGCTCTCTGCGCTTTTACGAACAAGCTTCTAAGTTCTAATCTTTCCGAATCTGCATTCAGAAGTCAAAAGGTGTTTTCGTACGTTCTTTACATTGCAGCTTACATTTACGTCTTGAATCTGTTTATAACTGCGAACTGTCTTCTGCGCTTTTACGAACGAGTTTCTTTGCAGTTTACATTTACATTTTGATTCTAATTATAACTGCAAACTGTCTTCTATAATTTTACCAACGAGTTTCAACATTTTGACGTAAAACTGCATTTAGACGTAAATCGACTTTCCTCGTACAATCATCAGATTTCAGTTTACGTTTACGTCTTGATTTCAATTGCATACTGCCTTCTGCGAATATACAAACAAGTTTCAAAGTTTAGACGTAAATCTACGTTTAAGACGTAAATCTGCGTTTAGACGTAAATCTGCGTTTAGACGTAAATCTGCTTTTTGCAGATTACTTTTTGAGATGTACAATAGCAGCACATTGTCTTTATACTTCTGCTTAAACTGCGCTTAGACGCAAACTGTGTTTAGACGCAAACTGCGCTTAGACGCAATCTGCGCTTAGACGTAAACTGCGCTTAGATGCAATCTGAGTTTAGACGCAATCTATATTTAGACGCAAACTGCGTTTAGACGCTAACTGTGTTTAAACGTAAACTGCACTTAATCATAAGTAATCTTAGAATCGGCTTTTGCATCAAAATAGTTTTTATCGAACGAACGCAGCTTTCGTTTTTAATCGCTAAAAGATTTCCGCTGTACTAATTCACCCCCCTCTCTTAGTGCTCTCGATCCTAACAATTTTTATAGAGGATAACTGGTTAGTGATGCTTTGCATTTCATTCAAATGCTCAGCAATTGAAGCACCCTCTCTATATTTTAGGTTCATAAGTTTTCTGATCAAAAACGCTTTGTTGCCAGCTATTTTTCTTTCATAGAGACTTTCCAACTTTTTTCAAAGAGAATATACAGAAATTTCAGTAGAAACATGGTGAAAGACACTATCATCAAGCCACCGTCGAATAAACCTAACTATTTTTCGATCTAATCTCTTCCACTCATCATCTGTCATAATTGTGGGTTTTGCACTATCCTCCTGCAAAGGTCCACATAAATCTTTGCAATACAAGAGATCTTCCATTCTTGATTTTCATATCATCCAATTATTTTCATTCAAACTAATCATGCGAGAAACACTATGGGCCTCCACGTTCAAATACAAAATTAAATCACCAAAACCCTACTCTGATACTAGTTGATGTGATATAAAGAGAAATAAACTTTTGTATATAAACAAATACTAGCAGGCCATAACATGCAGCGGAATTATATGGAATCATAATAAAATAGAACACTAAGATATACGTGGAAAACCCCTCCAATGTGAAGGGTAAAAACCATGGGACAAACTAGAGATAATCCACTATAAGAATAATAAATATACAAATCTCAATCTCTTGTCCAAAACCCTAGCAATAATCACAAGAGAATAACTGGGATACAAGGATTACGTCATTGTGCATAAAATTCTAAATCCTCCCTAATTCTCCCAAAGTAATCACAGTAAGAATCTACTATGATTTGATCTAACCTGAGAACACTACTGAAAGATTGAGAATAGTCTCTCTGCGTTGTCCTTGTATTCTTCCATTTCTTTCTCCTTGGATTTCTATCTTTTTCTCCTCATTTTTGCTGCCGTAAAGATCTCATCTGCTGCCCTATTTATGCACTAAAAAATGTAGCCCCCGCACCCCTTTAATTTTAATCTATGGTTAGGTCAAAGGGATAGGCTGTGAGCTGATAAAGCCCACCTTGGGCTGAACAAATGGGTTGTCAGCCCAACACCTTCCTCACCAACATAATCTCCTCGTACCCCCTCCTCATTATTAATCGTGGGTAAAGAATGAGGGGGGTGGCTCGCCCTCATGGCCAATGACAACAATAAAAGTCGAGGGACAGGTGAGGGTCGTCAAGCGTGACAGCCATACATGAGACAAAGGGGGATAGCAAAGGCATAGCCAAGGTTAGCGTGGGTGGAGGCCCAGCTATGGCTTTGCATGAATTTTTTAAAATAACAAAAGCAAAATCATCTTTTCAAGCGATGGGATGTTTTGCAAAAAATTTTAAAATTTAATATATTTTTCTGGGAATTTACCCATATATATAATCCTTCCTTAATCTTTTGTTTATAAACTTGGGAAGATGGTGAATTAGTTGCATAAACGTCAACAAGGCTTTTTGTTTTTGATCTTATCAAATACTTTAGATATTGTTTCTTTTTAACACTAATTATGTCATGCGATCAACTCAACATCTAATGTATAAGCTGATTAATTTATGATGGCTTATTGATCGAGACAATAACTAAAACTTAGAAAGTCAATTAATAGAAATTGAATTTTGGGGAGTCATTTGAAATTTACCTCAAAGTTTACGGATTAACGGTGTAATTTTGCACATTTCTTTATTTATATATCCTTTTTTTGGTCGGATGATTTGATAATTTTATAAATTGAACTCTCCCCTAATTTAAGTTGGCTTCCATGGCATAAGAATAATAATAATAATAATAATAATAATAATAATAATAATAATAATAATAATAATAATAATAATGTAAAATTCAGAAATAATGAATCAGTGGATTGAAAGGACTATCATGAGAATTCGTTTTTAATCGCTAGCATTGAATTAAGGTGACCCAACCCATGTCTTGAAGGTACTCAAGTATCGAGAATGATGAATGCTCTTTCAAGATGACTTCCCTTAACACTATGCAAGTGTCAAATGCAAAACTAGCATCCAAAAATGCTCAGCATAGCCACTATGATCCTCAAGTCAATTGGAGCTCTTATGTTAGGATTGAAAATAAGGTTTCGGATCTTTGAATCATATTTGAGATGTTTTCATTTAATGAATGGAGGGAAATACTTTCGAAATTTAAAAAAATCCAAAGAATATTCTTTAATCCTGCTCATGACGTATTTGACTGATTAGAATGTAAATGTCGAGATCCAATCGACTCGCAATACTAATGATACATTTCTATTACATTATATTTTGTACAAGACGTTATTTTTTATATGAAGGACTTCAACTTGAGACCTGTTGTTAATCGCACAATAATAGACTAATCATCAACATGTCTCGTGTCAAATCGGTTTAAGTTGGCTTTGCAGTTTAGAAGATTGATTGCATGTGTGGCTCGTTCACCAAACGAGCCAACACCAACATTTGTGTCAGTGTACTGGTGACCCGTCCCTGTACTTAAATAGTAAGCACTGTAGTTAGGACAAGCTGCTTTAAGATTCGAACAAAAAAGAAATTCCACGGAGGGTGTCGTCCATCTCTTCTGATCATCAAAACCGAGGATGGTTGTGATGGGATCCTTCGTAACATTCCTGTGAAACGTAGCCTGCACGGAGACGCATGCGTAGAGTTCACGTGGACGGGTCAAACCTCGTACTGTTGGTCATTGTTGTACCTACCAGACCGTCGAGGAGACACATAGTAGGAGTAGGGTAGGATGGGAGGGAGGTGAAGAGAAGAAGCCCTATTATTGCAGGGTTAGGGGCGGTCATGTAAGGTGGGGACGTAGTACTACCCTTGTGAGCTCAGAACGTGCGTGGGTGCGTGAGTGCATGCATGCATGCATGCATGTTGAGATGATCGGGCGCGTCACGTCCGCAGGTGCCGCTGCCTGCTTTCTCATCTGCTTCCTCAAGACTTTGAAACCGTGTGTAGATCTCGTGCTTTCCGTACATACATAGACCGTGTGATTAGAAGGAAGAAGAAGGAGAAGAAATGATTCACCATTGCTACTTTCTTTGTTTCATCTTTTCTTTAAATTCATAAAGTATATAGGTAGCTTAATTAATAGAAGTACATACATTGAAGTGTATAGAGATTATTCATTAGGTTGGGATAAAAATTGGGTTGGGTCAATTAATGTTGTGTCAAAGACTTCCATATTTAAATATGGTTACTGTCTACCTCCTCACGAATTGGTAGATTCATGTGAGGAATTACCACATGATATGCGGAGTACGATAGGTAGGCAATCGATGGCACGTGATGCCCATTCGACTGACGCATCATACATGACGAAACTTGGCCCTATAAGTTTGACAATGTATCGTCAGCATGGATGTTGTCTCGACATTGACAACTGGTAACCACAATCTTAGGGCCAAATGTTATCTCGTAACCGTAGTTTCGATGGCTTGATGTGTGATCATATGACACATTAATGACCAAGTGACTCATGTAACTGTTGCAAACGTTTACTACCGCCTCAATCTAACAGTCATCCCAACGCACCTATAAAAGGCCATTTCATGTATGTGCTCAGGACGACTCTCTCTCACTAGCTTCACCTATTTGATTGAATCTTTCGAATATCCTATTCACTTATATATCGAAGGGAAATGTTTTTGCATGATGTCTGTTTAAATCCTTGGCTTCCTCTCATTTCAACCTGAGATATACTTGGAAAAGGGGTTTCGTCGATTTGGAACCCACGTCACGTCGTATGGACATCCAAAATGTGATTTAACACCGTCATTGATGTGCTAATAGATCTTCATGATGTTTTTTATGAAAAATATAATGGAAGAGATTTCCTACTCCACATCTAAAAATTAACAAAATTATTTAATAAAATATAAAGGTAATATTTTAATACCTATTATTGACTATGATAAAAAGGTATTTTGAATATTTTATATTTAATTAATGATATTTTCATGTATAAAACTTAAACCGTGGAAAAAGATTCATGTAGGTCAAATATTCATGTTATCATGTTGTTGTAGCCATGATACATTATACTAGGTTCAGAGGTCCCGACAAAATTATTAATCATGTAGCTCTTAAAGGGATAATTGAATGAAAAAAAAGGAATATTTTCAAATAATTTTAAAAATAAAAAATTATCAGTTACCTACTTGTTCACACTTTTATGTTAAACATTTAGGGGGTTAAGTGACATCAATAAAAAAATTAGTATCATATATTTAAATCTTATCTATTGCCGATCCGTTCATCGGTCTGACTTAGTATGTCACCGACATGTGAGGACTGATATATAAAATTATAAATCTATTTTTATAATAAAAATTAATATTTGAAGGTAATGAGCAAAAGTAAATTATGCAATCCAAAGGCATAATAATAATGAGGGCTATGAATCAAGTGTTCGTCCAAACTAACATGGACTTCTACTTGCTTTTTTGTCCAGATCTGTAATTAATTAGACTGCGCCATGCAACAGCGTCGACGTCTGTCGTCGTCTTCAGATTGCACGGCCGAAGCCATTCACCGTCCCCATTCCCAAGCTAAGCCTGCAGGCGGATCTCCCCGAAGGAAAGCGCCAAAAGGATCGCCTCCGCAGCAGTTGATGCATGCACTTATCTTGGCCGGCATATTTTAGCTGCTCACTTCGAACACGACCCTCGCCGTCGTGAAACGCCAAGGCGTCGACATGCGGACTTCGTCTCTTTATTTCGGTTGTCAGATGAGCACAGGAGGGCTCAGGGCGGAGGCTAAGCCATCACGTCACGTAGCGAGGTCATCCATGAACTATTGGTGCTCAATTTTTTTACCGAGGGACGCATGGTTAAACATGTAGTGGCAGCAAGGGGTGGTACTTGTCTCTCCTTGTTGAAGGCCAAGCTGTACTATAAATAGGGAAGAGATCGGTGGCGAGAGCTGCCCCATTGGAGGAGGACGCGAACCCATGAAGACCCATGGGAGAAGAGAGAGAGTACAGCTTCGGCTCTTGGCACTTCAAGTCTGGGGGAGGGGGGAGTAGATGCTGTACCCTCTCTCTTCTTCTCTGTGTCTTTTGGTGGAAGAACCTACCATGGTCATTTGTGATTAATTTGAAAGATCGAAAGGTCAGTTGATTTGCTACTCGTCATCCATTTGAATGATCATACTATCTCTGTTTCTACAACACCAGAGAGCCATGCAGCTGGCTATGAACGGTGCTTTTGAACATCTATAAAGTTCTTCTTGGCGTGCTCGGTGACTTCTGATGGACATAACTTCTGAATATGGTGCTGCAGTGCCATGAGGAAATGATCGATTGGTCCAACATCAATGCATTTACTATCCTGTCTCCTGAGAAAAGCTTCTCCCACGATTCTAATTAAATCAGCTATAGTTTTTTGGCAGGGGAGCTTTTTGTTGACCTTCTGGATATTGGTGTTGCTCGGCAAACATTGTGGCCTTCTTCCAGTTTGAGGTTTGATAGATCTTTCTTTCTACGTTCCTTCTGGTTCACTTTTATTAAGAGAGAATTATAAGCGTCACAAAGATTGCTCTCCTCCGGCTTATGAACCATGTGAAATGACCATGTACAGATCAATGCAAGTTCAAAGTTTACAAAGAAGAGACGTTCCATGATGGAGGAAAAGTTTGGTCATGCATCAATACTTGCGCACAAACATGGATTGAAATCAAGCAGGGAACCAACTACATGTTCTTCTTGAGCACACACCAAAATACTGGATGGTACCGGACAGGCATTACATGAATACTCACCGAGTTGAAGTTTCCTGTCAACCTACATGCCCATCAACGTAGGTCACATCAGATCCGAGTTCCATTCATGTCGAACGAAGACTCGTGGCACAAAAGAAACTGGTGGCTGATCCACTTCTCTCAGGTCCAACCTCTGCCCCTTCCCAGCTCCGTTAGCCCGTGGGTGAATCCCATGATCTGGACCTGTCATGCACTACATATTCTCCGTCTCCTCCTCGAAGGAGACTCCATGCCTGCGTTCGATATCTGCATTGGGACGCCAGTCTCCAAGACAAACATCAACTCAGTACCGTCGAAAACCTTTCGCCAAGTCCTGGATGAAGGACGTCATGAGCTGGGGAAGGCCGAGTGGGAGCTCGTCACCGCGGTCCACCTGCCGGAAGCAGTACCATGTCCTTGTGCTCGACGGGGCCCGGCGAACTCGGCATGACCGGCACCCCGCTCCTCACCTCGTACTCGTGTGAGTGCCACAGCTGCTTCTCGTCGTCCGGCAGCGCCAGGAACAGCCTCGCGTCAGGCCCGTGCTCATCGTAGATCATCAGGCACACTGCCGCATGTGCTCTTTCTGCCTAGTTGACAATAAAACTGTGTTTCTTGATTGAAGCTATAAATGGCTTTAAACACTTAGAAGGCCTGAGTCAATCTATCCCCGAATCAAATGGAATTAATTGCTCCAAAAACCTACAAGAAAACAGCTTACCCTTGGATGAACAAACACACAAAAAAAAATAAAGTCGATTCAATTGGGTAAGGATCGTTGAAACATATAAGTTAAGAAAAATAAAATGAAATATTCTCAACTAAATGAAAATGCATTTTTTTAATGTATATCTGCTTTTTTCCCTTTGGTTGTGCTGTGTATTTGTTTCATACGGCGATCAATTCCAAGCGCCAAACGACGACGATCGACAATCCTGCGACACGTGGAAAAAAGAATGATTAATAACCGCCGAAATCGACAAAAAGTAACACCTGTTTTAGCTGACGTGAACAAACCGGCAAACATGAGCAGAACCGACGTATCCAAATAAAAGCGTCATAACTCATCCCGAGGACCGGACATCACGGCGCCGTTAGACGGAACGGAACAGAATGCACCTGCGAGGCATCAGATGCACGGGAAGAGGACGAATGAACCGATGTAATTAAAAGGTCATGGTAAATCTTCGATTGATTTTAATTGAAATATTTCATGGGTGAGAGATTTTACGAGCGAGGCTATTAATTGATCAAAAGTATGTATATAAGAAATATATAGTTGATGTGTTATAAAACTCGATCTTTAATGAAATAAAAATTGATAATAATATATTTCATGAGTGTGTGGAATAAAGGATTGACGAATAGGTAAATGTCACCGACATTATCATAGTATATTTTAGGAATAGATTTATAGGTGATGTCAAATTTCTGTATTAAATTATGGCCTAGTTAAGTTTTGTAGTAATGGTGGCGATGACTCGGTATTCAGTTTCAGTGGTGGATTTTGTGATTGTTTTTTATTTCTTAGAACTCTAACTGATTGTATTTACTCTAAGAAAGATAATATAGACTGGCATAGATATTCTATCATCAACATTGTCTATCCAATTAGTATTAACGAAGGAATGAAGATAAAGCGATAAGTGCTTACGAAAAAGAAGTTCATGATTAAGAATCCCTTTTAGATATCATAGGACTCGTTTTACTATAAATCAATGTACAGCATAGGGTCGATCTATAAATTATAATAATTTATTGGCTACAAATTAAATGTCTAGACGTATGAGAGATAAGTACTATAAGGAGCCAAGTACTCGTCGGTATTGTGTAAGATCCATAATAGGGCTGCTATCATATAATTTGAGTAATTTAGTAGTTAAGAGTAAGGTAGCAATTTCTTTGGAATTATATATATATTCATCTTTGATAGTAGATCTTGAATGTACTTTTTTTTAGATAGAAAAAATCCAGAAGATGCGAACATTGCTTCTACTTAAGGAATTGCTTGACCTTCATAGAATTATTATCTATAACGATAATATCATCCAAATACACTAGTAGATATGTAGCACTTCTCTTTTTTTGTTGTAGAAATAATGAGATGTTAGACTTGGAGTTGATGAAGTCAGTTGATGCAAAAAACGACCCAAGTTTTGTATACTAAGCTTTTGGAGCTTGGCAAAGTCCATAAATATCTTTTTATAGTTTACAAATATGGCTTGAATATTGAGGGTAAATGAAGCCAAGAAGTTGCTGCATAAAGATATTTTCAATTAAGAAAGTGTTGTTAGTATTCAGTTGACGTATATGCCAGCCTTGAGTGATAGCTAAACTTAAGATAAGTTAGATTATTGATGGTTTAACAATTAGATCGAATGTTTCTATGAAGTCAACACCTAGTAGTTGATATAAACCTTTAGCCACTAGATGTGCTTTGTATGTAGCAACAAATTCGTTTATGTTCCACTTAATTCGAAAGATCTACTTATACCCAATGATATTTTGTGTATGATGAAATGGTATAAGGGTTCATATGCAATTATAGAGTAGAGCATCATATTCTTCATATATAGCTTTGTTGGGAAACCCGAACAAAGCATCACATGCGTAGTGGAAGAACATAAAAATAAAATCCTAGATTTCCCAAAAGAAAAATATTTCATTAAGGTATATTTATTACATAGGGAGATCATATATCCCTACAAAATCCCAGATCAGTAGGAGTGGATGAAGGATGTCAACTGTGTTAGGATCAAGAGCGGCACTAAGAGGGGGGGGATGAATTAGTATTGTAGGAAAAATCATCGGTTTGTAATATATTTCATTCATCGAAAATCGATTTCCGAAAGTGCTTGACTTTAGAATAAAAGAACTAGTAGTTATCTAAGAAATTAATGATAGTAATGAAAAGTAGAAAGGAAATGAGTACACCGGAATTTATAGTGGTTTGGTCATTGTGACCTACAACCACTTCCGATTCCTCCTCTATCAAGGTTACTGATGTCCACTAATGGTCTTCCTTCAATAGGCGAAGACCAACCACCTCTTTACAATGCTTTCTCCTTTTCACGGGTTTAGGAGATAACCATTACAAGTCTCACACTTCTCTTGAATGATCTCAACACTTAGAAAGGGAAGAGGAGGACTCTTTGTACTTTTACAACACTTTTAACACCCCAAGAATTCATGATTATGTTAACACTTTCATGTCCTTTCATGCAGAAAAGGGTGGGGTATTTATAAACCCCAATGGCTTTAGAATTAGAGCAAAAAAGTGTCACATTCCTAGATTTCGGGGTACTAGCGGTACCATCGCCATTATTGGGTGGTACTACTACTGCCTACAGACTGACACTGGGAGGTACGATCGCTTGACAGAGCTCGAAGATCAAGCTCTAGTAGTACCATCGCTTGATAGCATTAACTACCGACAGTACTACCGCTCAGAGCACTTGGGAGACTGAGTCTCAAGTGGTGCCACCGCCGACCGTGACTTTAGGTGTTGATTGGGCTATTCAACTAGCCCAATCCAGCCCTATTTAGGGCCTAGTTGGCTCCTAACTAAGTTAGTGAGATTACCTCCTAATCCTAACTCAACTAATGTATTAACTATGATTAAGGCAAGCTATCTCTGTTCGGTATGTCAAGTTTTCTCTCGACGATCCTTCGACGAACTTCTCAGTAATTTTTCCGGCAAGCTTTCGGTGAACTCCGACAAACTCTCAGCGAACTTCCGATGAACTCTCGGCGAACTTACGACAAACTCTCGGTGAGCTCTCGACGAACTCTTGGCGAGCTTCCGGCAAATCCCGGTACATCGTCCGAATCTTCGAATCCAGCCCATCATCTACTTTATGCCTTACCACTATCATAGTTAATTTTGCACACTTATCTTAACACATAGATTAGATCGAACAATTTACCAATTGATTTCATCATCAAAATCCGAGATTCAACAATCTCTCCCCTTTTGATGATGACAATCAATTAGTGACGGAGTTAACTTTAACTCCCTCTATCTATATGCCATACTTGAGAGAATACAAACTTGAATTCACAACCTTAAATTCAAGCTTTAATCAATTTTAATTAGAAATCACATGCATTGTGTATCATCATAATTTTAAGTCATCAAGATATTAAATACATAATTTCATCATTTTATATATGATAAAATGCTTCGAGCATAGCCTTACATCAATACTTGCATGATACATCATCTTGATATAATCTTTATGATACTTTCATTATTGCATGGTAACATTCAAAAGTTCACAATATTAAGAGGAATCCGACATTGCATGGTAACATTGCCCGTTGTATGGTAACATTTAAAAGTTCTCAATATTAAAGAGATCACAACATCAAAAGTTATCAATATTAAAGAGATCACAACATCAATGAACACAACATCAAAAGTTCACATCATTAAGGTGGGAGATTCATCAAAAGTTATCAATATTAAAAAGATCACAACATTAAAGTGAACACAACATCAAAGTGAATACAACATCAAAAGTTCACATTATTAAGGTGAGAGATTTCGTCAACTTCTCCCCCTTTGTCATCAGCAAAAAGACATACATTAGCTATTTAAGTGGTGGCAAGTCAAACTGTCTAAATAAAGTATTAAGTTATCGATGAATCTGCTACAACTCAGTTATGATTTGATCTTGACGTTATTCAAATCGATCCATTCGAGTGCTTATGTCATCGGTAGATGAGGAGGGTGCTTGCTCTATTGAAGGTATTACCTCAAAGGGACTAGTAGGAGGAGATTGTTATTCCCTAAATATTGGTATCTCAGGTTCTGGATCAGGTAAGAGGGGGTCAGTCCTTCTAGATAATCTAGTCTAAGTCACATTTCTGACTATACATCTTAACCTTCTTAGTAGGTTTCTATTTATGATGCTAAACATATCTAGTTTCAAGACTTTTTCATCAGGTGGAATGATTGTCATATGCATGGATTAGTCTAGTGATCAAGCTACCATATAGAAGCATCATGTCCTTTTTTGATAGTTCAATCATGTTTTGTTGTATTAGGTAACCAAAACAATTATCATGTCCCTTCATAATCCAATATATTGTTCCTAATTCTATTTGTCTAACTTCATCATGATGATACTATTTTGGGAGTATAATACTTATCAAGATGTGATGAAGCAATTTGGTGTTGAAAGGTAGTAAGTGTTCACAGCTCTTTGGAAGGATGGACAAGTTTGGATAACCAAAAATTATACCTAAGGCATCAGAATAAGTGGTCCCAACTAATTCTTCGTCCCATTATCTTCTAAAGTAACAACCTCTCCTTTTCTCAGTAATTCCTATCAGATTACAAATTACGCTATCCATAATGGGTATATGATGCCCTAAGAGATAAGTGGAGACCCTATCATGTTCATCCACATGCAAGTTGTTGTAAAACAACCTGACAAGTCTAGGATAGATAGGTTCACTTATTTTAACAATTGAGAGGATATCTAGGTTAGCAAACCATTGAATTGGTTTCAAATTGCTTAATTCTTCTAAATCTACGTATTTCCCCTTATGAACATTTTTAGTCTCTATGGTTAAAAATTTAAAGGCATGTTGAGGAGAATAAAAAAGTAGAGAGTCATAGGTTTCATCTAATCTCCTCTTCCCTTTGTCCCTTGAGGATCTTTTAGAAGTTATGGAGACTACATTTATTAAGAACAAATGAGAGGCAAGAACAAGTAATGCAAAGAAGGAAACGATTTGGTTTAGGGATTATCTTAGTAGTTTAACCTTCTTGTGATCACTAAAAGGAGGCTTAAGATTGATCCTTGATTTAGTAGAGGATGAGGATTCTTTTGAGTTACTAGAGGGAGAGCAAGAGGAATTAGGGATTTAGGGCTCTTTGGATAGGTGTAGAGTGAGTTGGGGTCAGTTCTACCGTCGACCCTAACTTGGGTTTTTATAGTGCTGAGTTGCGGGCGGTGCCACCGCCTACAACCAGTGAGCACTGGTGGTGCTACCGCCAGTTGGGCGGTGCCACTGCCTATAGGCAGTGAGTACTTGCTGCATTGTGGTGTGGTGCAAATTTGTGTGGTGCCGACATTATGTGGTTCCTAAGATCTTTATCATTATGTGGTGCACACACTTATTTACACAAACATCATATAAGATTTTGAAGTTCTACTTTTATAAGAGGAGAAAAATTTATATGAAAGAATTCATATGGCTCATACCATAAATTCATACTTCAAATCTTATCTCAAGTGAAGAAATGATCTCGAAAAATAGAACTCAGTTAAGAAAATCCGAAGAAAATTTTAAAGAGGAATTCATGTATCAGAGAAATTTAGCATACCTAATTCTCTTCTTATAAAATCAAATTGTTCCTCAATCAAGGGTTTTGTAAAAATATCAATTAATTGATATTTTATATTAATAAATTCTAGAGATATGTCATAGTTATTAATATGATCTCGTATAAAGTGATGCCTAATATCAATATGTTTAGTTCTAGAGTGTTGAATATGATTTTTTATTAAGCATATTGCACTAATGTTATCACACTTTATTTGTATGTTTTTCAGGTGAATTCTATAATCCTTTAAAGTGTTTTTCATCCATATAACTTGAGCACAGTATGCACCTACTACTATATACTCAGCTTCGGTTGTAGATAATACAACCGAGTTTTGTTTCTTGGAAGACCAAGAGACAAGTGCATGTCCTAAAAATTGACATGTTCCGGATGTGCTTTTTCTATCTATTTGGTAGCCAGCAAAATCAGCATCTGCATAACCAAGAAATTCAAAGTTTTTAGATTTTGGATACCATAATCCTAGTTTAGGAGTTCCTTTTGGGTATCTAAAAATCCTTTTAACAGCTTTTAAATGAGATTACTTGGGGTTAGATTGAAACCTAGCATAAAGTCCTACGCTAAATATGATGTCCAATTTAGTTGCGGCGTGATATAGTAAACTACCTATCATACCCCTGTAAGCTTTTTGATCAAAGCTTTCTCCACCTTCATCAATGTCTAACTTAGTGGAGGTACTCATAGGAGTATTGATGGCATTTGAACTATCCATTTTAAACCGTTTTACCAAGTCTAATATATATTTTGTTTGACTAAGAAAAATACTATCACTAAGTTGTATGATTTGTAAGCCTAAATAGAAAGTTAGTTCCCCCATTAAACTCATTTCAAACTCTAGGCTCATACTCTTGGCAAACAATTTGCATAAAGATTCATTTGTAGAACCAAAAATAATATCATCAATATAAATTTGAACAATAAGAAAATTATTCTCAAAATTTTTAATAAACAATGTAGTATCGACCTTGCCTTTAGAGAAATTATTTTGGATAAGAAATGAGCTAAGTCTCTAATACTAAGCCCTTGGGGCTTGTTTTAATCCATAGAGAGCTTTAGTTAATTTAAACACATAATTTAAAAATTATCATTATCAAATCTGGGAGGTTGTTCAACATAAACTTCTTCGAAAATAAAGCCATTAAGAAAAGCACTTTTAATATTCATTTGAAATAACTTAAAATTATTACTAATAGTATAGGCAAGGAGCATCCTTATGGCTTCTAATCGTACCATAGGGGTGAAGGTTTCTTTGTAATGGATGCCTTCTTCTTGATTAAAACCCTTGGCCACTAATCCAGTCTTGTTTCTAATTATAATACCAAATTCATCTTACTTGTTTATAAAGACCCATTTAGTACGAATAACTAAATGGTCATTTGACCTCGGAACAAGCTTCCACACCTTGTTTCTCTCAAATTGGTTCAACTCTTTATGCATTGTGATAACTCATTAATCATCTTTCAAGGCCTCATCAATGCATTTAGGTTCAATTTGAAAAAGAAAAGCGATGTTGACACAAAAATTCTTAAGAGAAGAAGGAGTTTGAACCCCTTTTGATGTGACTCCTATGATTAGCTCCTTAGGATGAGTATCTACATACTTCCATTCCTTGGGTAAGGATCTATCGGAAGAAGATGCATCCAGGTTGCTAGTTGAAGGAGGATGTTCATTTAAATTCAAAGCATCAAAATTAAGATCATCATCAAACTCATTTTTCTTAAATTCAAAGCATCAAACTCTTCTATAATCAAAGTTCTTTTGTTAAAGATACGAAAGGTTTTAGAAATAGAAGAATATCCAAGAAAATTTCCTTCATCGGATTTTGTATCAAACTTTCCCAAGGAATCTTTTTCATTCAAGATAAAACATTTATAACAAAAAACATTAAAATATGAAACGTTGGGTTTTTTATTGTTCCACAATTTATAAGGAGTTTTAAAAAGTAATGGTCTTACTATAACCCTATTCATGACATAGCATGTCGTATTAATGGCTTCGGCCCAAAAATATTTGGGTAGGCTATGTTCATTCAATATGGTTCTTGTCATTTCTTATAAGTTTCTATTTTTTTCTTTCTACTATACCATTTTGTTGAGGATTTCTTAGAGTAGAGAAATTATGGTTGTATCCATTAGATTCACAAAAATTTTGAAAATCAGGGTTTTGAAATTCGTCATCGTGATCACTCAGAATTGATGAAATCATAAAGCCTTTTTCATTTTGAGCAAGTTTACAAAACTTTAAAAAATACCTAAAGCAATCACTTTTGTATGCCAAAAAGTATGTCCAAGTGTATCTACTATAATTGTCCACATTTACAAAGGCATATTTACTACCTCCTAGGCTTGATGTATCAATTGGTCCAAACAAATCCATATATTATTGTATTGGATACATGCTCTTTTGTTCCTTTTATTATCAAAAATATTATTTCCATTCCATGTTTAATAGTTATTGGACATAAATTAGTTTTTGAGAATAATGGTTGTTCAATACTATTAGATAATGAGATCACCACGAGAGAAACATTGGATAATAGTTTGTTTATGCTAAACACTGCTCCACATATCATAAATATAAGTGTGTCCAAGAGAAAATGAGATGAGGTAAACAGTGCATACTTGTAGTATTATAGCTAGGTTACATTTATGAGGGAAGGATTAAAAGGTTTCTAAAGGATGGATATCTAGATCCATTCAACTATGAGTCATATGCAACTTATGAGTTTTGCCTTCGCAGAAAATTGACCAAATCTCCATTTAGTGGAACTGGAGAGAGAGCCATTGAGCTATTGGAACTCATACATAGTAATATATGTGGACCCATGTCAACTCATGCCATAAGTGGTTATTCCTACTTTATTACTTTTACTAATGATTCCTCAATGTATGGACATGTGTACTTGATGAAGTACAAGTTCAAGACCTTCGAAAAATACATATAGTATAAGAATAAAGTAGAGAACTATATTAAAAAGAGTATTAAGACTCTTCGATCAGATCGAGGAGGTAAGTACTTGAGTACAAAGTTCACCCAGTTTCTCAAGAACCATGAGATTCTATCCCAATAGATACCACCTTATACATCTCAGCTTAATGGTATATATGCAAGGAGGAATCATACACTGTTAGACATAGTGTGGTCCATATTGAGCTTCGCTAACGTAACCATCTCATTCTAGGGAAATGCCCTAGAGACTGCAGCTTACTTTCTTAATAGAGTTTCAACTAAGTCAGTAGTATCTACTCCATATGAGATATGGAAAGGGAAAAAGCCTAATCTTAAAATTGTTAAGATTTGGGGTGCCCTACCCACGTTTAAAGATATAACCCCGATAAGTTAGAATCTAGGATGAAGCGGTGTAAGTTTATATGATACCCCAAATAAACTTATGGGTATTATTTTTATCCCGCCAAAGACCAAAAGGTCTTTGTCCATATACTTTAACAAGGTTTGGAACTTGGTTGAAGCACCCGAGGGTATTGTACCCATCGGTCACAAGTGGATCTTCAAGAAGAAGATCGGAGTATATGAAGAGGTAGAGACCTATAAAACAAGGCTAGTGACAAAGAAGTATCATCAAAGGCAAAGTATTGACTATGACAAAACCTTCTAACCCGTAGCCATGCTAAAATCTATCTGAATTCTATTGACTATTGCAGCACACTATAATTATGAGATATGATAGATGGATGTGAAAACCACATTCCTCAATGGCAACCTCGAAGAGAAGGTGTATATAATACAACCTGAGGGATTCGTGTCCAAGGACTACCCAGATAAGGTGTATAAGTTGCTTAGGTCCATTTATGGACTAAAGTAAGCTTCCTAAAGTTGGAAAATAAGATTTGATGAGGCAATCATATCTTATGACTTTGTTAAGAACGAATATAAGTCTTATGTTTATAGGAAGGTATGTGAGAGCACTATCGTCTTCTTGGTGTTATATGTGGATAACATTTTGATTATTGGGAATGATGTAAGAATGATATCCATAGTAAAAGCTTGGTTATCTAAACACTTTTCCATAAAGAACTTAGGGGAAGCATCCTATATCTTGGGGATTCAAATTTATAGAGATAGATCTAAGAGGATGCTTGGCTTGTCCCAGTCTAGGTACATAGACACCATAGTCAAAAGGTTGGGCATGAAAAATTCTAAGAGATGTCTTATACCGATGAGACATGGGATATCACTTTCTAGGAGTATATCCCCAAAGACTCTTGAAGAAAGGGCGAACAGGGATATGACACCTTATGCCTCAACCATAGGGTTTATCATTTATATCATGCTATGTACCAGGCTTGATATAGTATATGCTCCAAGTGTCATAAGCAGGTATCGGGCGGATCCAGGCTTAGAGCATTGGAAAGAGGTAAAGTGTATCCTTAAGTACTTAAGAAGGAATAAGGATCTTTTACTGGTATATGGAGGTAGTAGCCTTAGGGTTGAAGGCTACACGGACTCGAGTTTCCGGTCCAATGTCGATGATAGTAAGTCTAATTTGGGGTATGTGTTCGCCCTGAATGGAGGAGCAGCATGCTGAAAAAGTTCCAAGCAAGATACTACTCCTGACTTAACCATAGAGGTAGAGTACATTGTTACAGCAAAGGTGCAAAGGAGGGAGTATGGATGAAGAAGTTCGTCATAGATCTAGGAGTCATGTCAAGCATCGAGGAATTGATTCCCTTATATTGCGATAACTACAAGGTGATTACTAAAATGAGGGAATCCCGATCTCATCAAAAGTGTTCTAAGGAGGTTCCATCTTATTAGAGAGATCGTGGCCCGAGGAGATATAGCGGTGGAAAGAGTTTCATCCGAAGATAAAATCGTATATCCATTTAGAAAGCCATTATCTCATATTATCCTTGAGCATCGTAAGGGTCTGATGGGAATTAGATATATAGGTGATTAGCTTTAGGTCAAGTGGGAGATTGTTAGTCATAGGTGCCCTACAAGCCAATCACATGAGTGATGGCACGTGTAACATGACACAAACTCTTTTTTCTTATTATATTTTTAGTATTTTATCACTTTTTATATATATATATATATATATATATATATATATATATATATATATATATATATATATATATATATATATATATATATATATATATATATATATATATATATATATTAATGGGAATTGGATCGTGATGGGATCATGATAATAAGACCGATTTGCCTTTAAACACATATCCTAAATAATCCCGATCATAGGTTACTCGAGAGGGACATCGAGATAACCAGACAGACTGGTGTGTTGTATACCCGTCCATATGATGGATGTAGCTAGTCTCATAGTTGCTCATGTGGGGACACTAGGGATACAATATAGGTGCTCATTGGGTAATGAGTTCACTGATTGATCCGCTTACGAAATATTGAATGATTGATGATGTCTTATTATCAGACAGTAATTTCGTAGTCTAAGTGGTGTATCTAGTCCTTAGACTTGAGACACCAAGAATGTCCTATATGAGTGCTCCACTCTTTAATACTAGACTTATAGGTTTGAATGTCCTAGATCTAGTACAGTCTGTCATCGGGAGTGGTAGTCAATCTTACGAGGGCTATTGAGTGTCGATAAAGGATCATCCACTATCGGTGTCATGAGAGGAATGTCTCATGTGTCCTTACTCAGACAAATCCCTGGCCAGGGTCATTCAGATTGAGAGAGAAATTATTCTCCAAGAGAATCCGATTAGAGTGAGACTCGAGTAGAAACTATATGAGTCTGACAACACCGTGCTCGATATATGGTCTTTAGGATATTAGATAAATGAGGGACTATAAATACATGGTAACTAAGGACAAATAGGTCCAATGGATTGGATTCCCCTATATCGTCTAGGAACTACGGCGTAGTGGCCTAGTACGTTTGCAATCGATGAGTCGAGTGAATTATTATGGAGATATGACTCATGGCCAACTCGATATTGGGCTTAGAGGGTCATACACATATGGTAAGCATTGCGATGAGTAGAGGTTCGGATATGAGATATCCGTCAAAGCCCCTATCTTATTGGATATCCAATAAGCCCCTAAATTATTGGATCCTATGAATGAGATCCAATAAGAGCCCATGAGAGATTATTGGATAGAGATATACTAATCTAAGAGGCTTGTGTAGTTGGATGGAGATTCAATAACTAATAGGGTAGGATCCATTAGGGTTAAGTTGACAGGAAACCTTTATAAATAAGAGGGAACTAGTGGTTCATAGGCTAGAGCTTTTTTGGTTGCCTTCTCCTATTCTCCTCCCCTTCTCCACCTCATTGTAGGCTTGTAGTTTTGAGGAGCATTATCGCAGCCCTACTGTATGGATCACCGCTAAAGAGCAGGGTGCTTAACCTCCTTCATCCTCTTCTAGAGATCTGTAGGGATTTAGGGATATACGATCTCCCTAGGTAATACAAACTATCTCACATGTGAGTTTCCATTTTGTGAATTTTACCCACCAATCTTCGCACAATGACGAACATATATTTGGGAATTGGGGATTTTATTTTCTATTCTTCCACTACGCATGTGATGTCGCCCCCAAGATTTTCCAATAGTGGTATCAGAGCTAGGTTGTTCATGCGAAAATTGGTTTTGAACTAAGTGTGTTGTGTTTTGAAGAAGCTTTTGTCATCAAGGTCGTTGATGCCAAAGGCGAGAAAGGGCAGCAACTGTTGCTGCCCTTGCTACCCATGCAAAAGTGGCCAAAGGCTGCTTGCAGCCTTGGCCTTCTACGTGCATGCGGTTGGTTGCTGGCTGTCGGCGACTGGCAGCCAGCGACTTGCCTGTAGTAGGCCACCAACTATGTTGCCTGTAGGGGCTGGCACTACACCATCGAGGGCGGCGCCTGTAGGGGAAACTGCTCGCAGGGGTGACAAGGCCCGCAGGGGCACTATCCCGGTGGGGCAGCGATGCTTACGGGCATTACACCAGTGGGCAGAGGCACCGTGTAGGCGGCCCCTAATGCCACTGGGTCCGTGCGCGAGCCCCAACAGAGGCGCACGGGGGTGCGACGACACCCGAAGGGGCACCCGCTCGCAAGCAGAGGCACCTGCGGGTGCGGCGGTGCCCGTAGGGGAGCCCGCCCGCGGGCGAGCCGCTTGCAGGCAGGGGCGATGCCCCCGCCCCCCCCACCATAGAGGGTCGTCATCGGCAGGGTTTTGGCGGCCCCAACAATAAGGGAGAGGGAGAAGGGCATTAGGGCATTTTTGGCAAAAGATAATTTTGCCTCTCGAAATTTTAGAAATTTAGATTCTGTCCTCTATCCAAATTATGAAAATACCTCTCAAAATTTAGAAAATCCCATGCATGTCCCTGATTTCAAAAAAATATTAATTAATTAAAAAGTTTAATTGATTTTTTTTTTATTATTGTCTAGTAGTCCTACATGATAATGATTTATTCATTTGATGTATGATATGTTGACGGATAATCATGGACCGTGTGTTATGTGTACTTGTGATTATTATTATTATTGGGGCCTGCAAGTCTCTATTTTATTTCTCATTTATTTTCAGGCCTGCGTGCCTATGATTAAGTTGTAATCACACGAGGACGTGGAAGCGATAGCGGGACCCACGAGACAAACGATCGCGATGCGTTGAGATGCCGACGGAATCGACGAGGACGAGATGGACGATCACAGGGCATGGAGATGCACCGCTGCACACATAGATCTTGATGTGAGTGATTAGGCCCACTAGGTCATGCCTAATCATATTAGGTTGTGGTCCATGATCATCTAGTGTAATTGCTCATGTGATGTGTGATTGTTTATACACCTACTATATATATATATATATATATATATATATATATATATATATATATATATATATATATATATATATATATATATATATATATATATATATATATATATATGTGTGTGTGTGTGTGTGTGTGTGTGTGTGTGTGTGTGTGTGACATGTCATATTAGGAGACCAAATCAAAGAAACCCCTCTCTCGACAATATTAAGTCGGTAAACATGTGCCAATTAGATTGACTCACGTGGCCTTCCATCATTATAGGTAGCGATCGATTCTCGGTATAGGTTGAGTTGGTCGAGTCCCTTGAGGCTCACCTATATCGTGATTCGCTATCTTGCCTACGACATAGAGATGTCACCGGTGACCTGTGGACATTATATGTTTGGTCGAGTCCTCGAGGGTATATCATCTTATCAGACTCATCTTGTAACGATGGTGTTATGATCAGCAAAAGTTACCTACCTTTCGGGCTTAGTGTGATTAGTCGAGTACCTCGAGATTATACTAAGATGCAGATTGGATCCCGATCCCCACTAGAAGTCTACTGGAGACTTTTTTTTTCACATACTGAGGGTGTTGCATGACTTGCCAGTAAAATAGTGGGAGCATATTAAGATAGAAGTCAATATCTTGATTATTTATTTTTGTAAAATCTACATGTTATTTATTTTTACTGCATCTTTATTTTTAGAAAATATCACTTTCAAATCCCTTACGTGGCATATTTGATGTCAAACGTCTCACTGGTCCAAATTATACGGATTGGCTCTGCAACTTGAGAATTGTTCTCATGGCGGAGAAAATCGTATACGTCCTTGATACAGTGATGTCTATGCCCGAGGAAAGGGCAAGCGAGGATGAGATCGCTCGCTACGTGAAGTACATTGATGACTCCACTCTTGCTCAGTGTTACATATTGGGCTCCATGACTCCTAAGTTACATAGACAATATGAAAAAATGGATGCTGGATCCATTCTCCTATATGTCTGCAACCTATTTGAGGAATAGAGAAGGACTCAGCGATATGAGATATTTAATAGCCTCTTCTGCGCTAGGATAATTGAGGAGATACCGGTTTAGAACCCTATCCTAAAGATGATTGAGTGAATATAAAAACTCACAGGTCTAGGAATGGTCCTAGAGGATAACTTGTGTGTGGATCTTGTGCTTCAATCCCTACCAAATTTTTTTCATAAATCATAATGAATTTTAATATAAATAATCTTGAGATGACTCTCCCAGAGCTCCTCAATATGTTGGAGGTAGAGAGTACTATCAAGAAAGAGAAGCTAGTTCTTTACACTAGTGAGACCAAAAAGAAAAGGAAAGCAAAAAAGTATCTTAAGAAGGGCAAGGCAAAGGCAAATCAGGTAAAACAAATGTTACTAAGTAAGACATGGCAAAGGACAAAGGCCAGTGCTTCCACTACAGAAAAAATGGGCACTAGAAGAGGAACTGCAAAGAGTACTTTGTAGAGAGGGCGAAACAAAAGCTTGGAGAAGCTTCAGGTACATTCATGATCAATCTCTATTTGTCAGACTCTTATGATAACACATGGGTATTAGATACTGGTAGTGCTTATCATATTGACAACTCATTGTAGGTTCTGGTAAGGACTGAGAGACTAGCGAGAGGCAAGATGAACCTCAAGATGGGCAATGAAGCAAAAGTTGCTACAGTAGCTGTTGGTGAGGTCGCCTTACATCTGCCTGGTGGAGCTATTATTGTATTTAATGCATGCTATTTAGTTCATTCTATTATCAAAAATATTATTTCCATTTCATGTTTAATAGTTAGCGGATATAAATTAGTTTTTGAAAATAATAGTTGTTCAATATTATTAGATGATGAGACCGTCACAAGAGGAATATTGCATAATGGTTTGTTTATGCTAGACACTACTCCATATATCGTGAATGTAAGTGTGTCTAAGAGGAAACAAGATGAGGTAAACAGTACATACCTGTGGCATTGTAGGCTAGGTCACATCTATAAGGGATGGATTCAAAAGTTACTAAAGGATGGATATCCAAATCCATTCGATTATTAGTCATATGCAACCTGTGAGCCTTGCTTTCGTGAAAAACTAACCAACTCTTCATTTAGTGGAACTGGAGAAAGAGCCATTAAACTACTGGAACTCATACATAGTGATGTATGTGGACCCATGTCAACTCATGCCATTGGTGGTTACTCCTACTTCATTACACTTACTGATGATTTCTCAATGTATGGACATATGTACTTAATGAAGTATAAGTCTGAGGACTTTGAGAAATTCAGAGAGTATAAGAATAAATTGGAGAACCAGATTGGAAAGAGTATCAAGACTCTTCGATCAGACTAGGAGGTAAGTACTTAAGTATAGAATTTACCTAGTTTCTCAAAGACCATGGGATTCTATCCCAATGTACACCTCCTTATACACCTCAGCTCAATGGTACATCTAAAAGGCGTAATCGTATGCTATTAGACATGGTATGGTCCATGATGAGTTTCGTTGACCTACCCATCTCATTTTGGGGATATGCCCTAGAGACCACAACTTACCTTCTGAACATAGTTCCAACTAAGTCGGTAATATCTACACCATATGAGATATAGAAAGGGAAGAAGTTCAATCTTAAAATAGTTAAGATTTGGGACTACCCTACCCATATTAAAAGACACAACCCCGATAAATTGGAATCAAGGACGGAGCGATATAAGTTCGTGAGATACCCCAAAAAAACTTGTGGGTATTATTTCTATCATCTCGAGGACCAAAAGGTCTTTGTAGCCAAGAGAGCAATGTTCCTTGTATTGGGAAATCTTGGGGGCGACATCAAATGCGCAGCGGAATAACAAGAAAACAAAATCCCCGATTCCCAAAGAGATGTTCGTCGTCGTGCAAAGATTAGTGCGCAAAATCCACGAAACTTAAAACTGCGTATAGAGTAGATTGTGTTACCTAGGGAGATCATATATCCCTGTTTCCTTGTAGATCCTTAGGAGAGGGTGAAGGAGGTCAAGCATCCTCCTCTCTAGCGGTGATCCACACAGCAGGGTTACGACGACGCTCCTCAAAACTCTGCTCTGAGGTGGAGAGGGAGAGGAGAATAGGAAAGGCAAGCAAAGGCTCTAGCCTATGAGGCTCTGAATCCCTCCTATTTATAGAGGTCCCCTGTTAAACCCTAATGGGTCCTCTCCTAGTGGGTATTGGATCTGCATCCAATAAGACAAGGGCTCCGTCGGATATCTCATATTCGAACCTCTACTCATTGCAATGCCTACCATATGTGTGTGACCCTCTAGGCCCAATATTGAGCTGGCCGTGAGTCATACCTGTCAGAACTCCTTCTAACTCAGTGAATTATTATCTCTGTAATAATACACTCGACTCATCGACTATGGACGTACTAGGCCACTACGCCATAGTCCCCAGATGATACAAGGGAATCCAATCCATTGGACCTGTCTGTCTTCAGTTACCGTGTACCTATAGTCCCTCATCCATCTAATATCCTAGAGACCGTATATCGAGATGGTGCTGTCAGACCCATACGGTTTCTACTCGAGTCTCACTCTAATCGGATTCTCCCGGAGAACTCTTTCTCTCTCAACCCGAATAACCCTGGCCAGGGATTTGTCTGAGCAAGAACACATGGGATATTCCTCTCATGACGCTGAGAGTGGATGATCCTCTATTGACACTCAATAGCCCTCGTAAGGTCGACTACCACTCCCAATGACCAGCTGTACTAGATCTGGGACAGCCAAACCTATAAGTCTGGTATCAAAGAGTGGAGCACTCATACAGGACATCCTTGGTATCTCAAGTCTAAGGACCAGATATACCACTAGGACTACGGAATCGCTGTCTGACAATAAGGCATCATCAACCATCCAGCATTCCGTAAGCGGATCAATCAGTGAACTCATTCTCCAATGAGCACCTGTACTGTATCCCTAGTGTCCCTACACGAGCAGCTATGAGACCAGTTGCATCCATCATATGGACGGGTATACAGCACACTAGTCTGTCCGGTTATCATGATGTCCCTCTCGAGTAACCTATGACCGAGATTATTTAGGATATGTGTTTAAAAGTGAATCGATCTCATTATCGTGATCTCATCACGATCCGATTCCCATTGCATAAATCCAAGGACATCACAATATATATATGCATTTATGCAATAGTT